>NC_089753.1:64326937-64341937 GCF_040412425.1 Macrobrachium rosenbergii
GATACTTCCCAGGGAAGCCTTGCAATTCTACAGCTCTTTCTATTTTACAAGAAGGTGCTTTATGAACAGAAGTTTGGCGTCAGTCTATGGCCTGTAGGAAAATGCCCAGGTAAGTCAGAGTGACACCCTTCACCACTAACAGAAGAAAACAGTCGTGACAAAGACGTATTACTCAGGCTCTTTAATTCTTCCAGATATAGCTGCAACAGGGTCCCTCGAATTCCAGCCGATTAAAATATTGGCTGGCACAGTTCTTTCCTAAGAGAGAAGTGGATTTCCAAAAAATGCATGTTACATCCACACAGATGTAAAGGGGGAATGATGGGCGACTTCAGGAAGCCTGGTATTACGCCTTCCCAAAGAGTAGATGGGGATGGCACTGGTCACTTGATGATTTAAACAGTTTAACACACCACCGTCTTGATACATCGACCAGGCTATCCCAAGTATAGGCCCTTTTGTTACTATTAGTGAAAAGTGAAAGGCATGGTGACCCCAGAGGCAGCCTGGAATGTTAAAGTTCATGCATAGTTAACCAAGAGGCAATTGAATGTAACCAGCATATTTGTTCAATGCTGTATATTATCCATCTTATTGGAGTAGCCTGGCTCTCTTTTATACTAAGAATAAACTTTGCTCAGAATAACAAAGTAATTGGACTGGATACTAAGGATTAAGGAAACATATGTACAAAGGCTTCACCAACTTACTATCAAATGTTATTAATATTTTTGGCATTTGTGTTACAGGATGTAAGTAATATAACATGGTTTTGGTAATGAACTGATAGACTAGTTAAATATTTTCTAGAGTGATTTATTTACACCACCTTTAATCAGAGAATCATAATCAAATTTAGTATGTTTCATGTGTTAATTAGGATAAACATATTATATAAAGGTGAGGGTGGATTGTTTGGTATGTTGAACACATGTGTTTCATATAATGGATTTGGTGTCAGTGAATAAATTTTGTATGTGAAGTCTACAAATACGCTGTCCATATTACGAATAATTGTAATTGTATCTTAAAAGTTATCTACAGGCTAAGGTGGTATGATAACAAATTATGCAGCCATAACATGGACATAAATTTAGCAATATATAGTAACATGGTTTTCTACCTGTGAATTAACAAAAAATTTAAATTACTAGTAAAGTCATCCCAGAGGATGAATTCTTTGCCAAAGTTGTATCGGGGTTCTGTATCATCCTCCTCCTTTGCACCATTTCTATTAACGATTATTTTTTCCAGGTAAACTATCATATTTTTGCATTCCAAGTTGTGCAGCAATATATTTATATTATAAAGTGCTGACAAAATCAGAGGTAATAATTTCCCCATCAGTAATTTTAGTCTTCATCCGTCCAATAACGAAAAGGAGACGGATTACTTCCTGGAAACTCTGTCACAGCAAGATAATCGTTAATTAATGTCCAGCTTTGAACACCTGCTGCTAACATTAGTCATTTATGGGCTTTCATGATACTTTTCCTAAAGGTGACAAGTCGGCCACTTTATATTTCCAATGGGTTCTCGGATCCGAAGAGTGAACTTAATTGCTTTAAAGCTTAGATGAAGAGACAGATTTTAACATTTCGACAGATCTCTCTGCTGGTATTTATTTCCATCCCAAACTTGTGAAATTAACGATTAATGCATAATTCGAAAATGGAGCTTAAACGTAACTAGCGGACAATTTAAATATATACTGACCTCTACTGTCGTCATACTTTCAGCTCAGTTCCAGGTACTACAGTACGTACTTCTGAGATTTAAAGTAGTTCAAAATAATCTGGATCCCAATAAATCTAGTGATACCTAGAATTGAAACCAGATAAAAAAGAATACTAACAACTCAGATTAAGACACTTATGAATCAAACAACGTGCCTTCAACAGTTAACCAACTTTCCTCATTCCCCAAAGAATCCGATTCTCCGGTTGTAGGTACTATGAGCAGCATCTACCAGAATGGTTCTTCAAAAGTATACGTTCCTATATAGACATGTTTGATTAGATAATACATAAAGGCGAGAGAAAGACAATGAAATAAATTCTTCGGGCATTTTTTGGGGGCTACACCATAAATAGAAAATAATAGGCACCTTCAAAGCTCCCCTCCAGGCGCTCTCCAGCTTGTACAGTCAGATGATGAGATCCACAGGAATATTTCAGGACACTTCAATCGATTTAGAGTGCAGTATCTATTGACAACTTATTGGACACTTTTACCTATGTGAACATATTCTTTTTTGGTAGATGATCCGTCCCATATTATTCATTAAAGAACAAATTACGAAACGAAAATCGTTGGTAAAACCCAACCAAATGCTAATTCACTTCTTTACTCATTTCTGTGAAAGGACCTTTTATTACAGGTTGGTGTAGACTACACCATAAAAATATCCGTGCTCGTCGTTATATAATCACTGAAAGGATTAATGCATACATGTAAATCTTTTGGAATTTGAAAATAGAGCAACAAAAAGTTTCATATGGCTTTGAAATAAATTCAGTTAAAAATAAACAATTTAGTGCAGAACATACGTTCAAACAAACATATATAAATTAAACCATGATAACCCCGTTTCTTCATAAATATGTTGTGAAAACCTGTAGAGAATGAAGTCAGAAACTTCTAAGCACCATTTTCCATGTAGCTTATTCCCCTTACTGTAAATTAGGTCTAATGATGCAGCATTCAAACGCCAACCCCGGAGTAATTTCCTCAAGTCTTTTAGCCGTTAACATCTGACACTTTCATCAGATTAAAGATGGTCAACGGAGTTGATGTAGTTTAACGGAGTTAAAAAAAAAAAAAAAAAAAACACGTTTGAGAGACAGTTCTGGAAACTGCCTCCGGAGTTACAATGTTTGTTACAAGTTCATGCATATTCCCTTTCGGGCGTCGGTCATTGTGCCGCGCGTTTGAAAATCAAGTAACAGTCAACTGTTCCCAACCCAGTCAATTGGGCGTCAGAGCTATTTATTTTCATTATTCGGAAGTTTCATCGCCAGTTAAGAATCTTAATTGCTTATTGCTCCCTTTCCATCTTCGTTTTCCCTCTTTAATTGTGTCATCGCTTTTACAAATGTCTGCAACCCACTCATTATCCTCATCTCGTAAGAGCAAATCAACACGTGTTTTAATCATTAGTGAAATTCTTTTGTTGCTAATTTTCTTCTCTTTATTTTCGTTCCTCTAAAGAATTTCCCTGAGTTTGTTATTCAATTATATGGTGACACCATAAATACTTCGCGTATCTTAGACAAATTCAATATCTCTTGATATTTCACCAGAACTAATCTGTCGCAGTTTTATAGTATTTTCGCTGCATTTATTTATTTATCTATTTATTTTTACTCTTTTTTTTTTTTGCAGTGTCATGATTTAACTGGAAAACTCCATCAGTCCTTTTGTTATTTGTTTTAGATCTCTTTTTTCAGAATCCCAACCTGTATTTCTCCTGGAATGTTCAATAATATGTGCCAAATATTCACCTTTATCTACGTAATGGAATAGCCATTCTTCTCTTCCAGACTATCAGAACCTTTCCCATTTCCAGACATGCTTTACAGATCCTGGTCATCGACTTAATTACAATCACCACTGTACCGTTGCATCTCAACTGGAGTCCAAATAACGCGTGGCGTCTTCCCATGCTTCGGTCGCTTAATTACTCTCCTTACTCAACAACCTCAACCATTAGGATTTGAAAACTCACACTTAACCCTTTTTACTCTTGAGTTGTGCCCACCTTCCTCTCTTCATCTTCCATTATCAAAATACTCATCTTATCCAGGCAATGTTGCATTCACTTAAGGGAACATATCTGATATATTTGCATCACCCATTCTGAAAACCATACTTTTGTTCATTAGTATTTTCCTTGCGCTTGATTCATCGTAGGGAAAAATTTAATTTCTCCGAAATGTTTGGGTCACTTTCACCCTTCTACCTTCTTTACTTGCCCTCGTTTTCTCTCTCGTTTTCTTTGTAGCTGCACTAAGTATCCTGTATAACTGTAAATGATCTTTTCTTCAGTCACACAATTGCACCTCAAAACGAGTTTTCCCACATATTGTGTCCCGTGATACAGACGACTAGCATCAAGAAAGTAAAACCCTTAACACGCCATACAGCTTTGCGGACTGTAAATCGGTATTCCATCTCCCTCAAGGTAACGATGAACCCTCTAGACAAAAAAAAAAAAAAAAAAAAAAAAAAATCATTGGCTGTTTTTTAAGTTTTTACAGTTTCAAAATTCATACCAACCTGAGTTGGAACGCTTTTATTACTTGTCAGATGTTTAAAGGGAAATAATTGTACGTAAAAGAAATACTCTTTTATGCAGATATTATTTAAGAAACAAAAATAAAATGGGGTGATCATAAATAGGAAATTCCTATTTTCCTTTTTCTTTGGTAATATATAACGAAAAAAGTAATGCACCTTATGCTTACGTTATTATTTCATGTATCGATAACTAAATACTCTATTATAAGTAGTAGACCCAAAATACATTCTACTAAGTAAAAAATTGAGAACCTGGAGCAGTAATATCGCCGGAATAATTGGACAGTAGCTATCAAGAATAGGGAAGTAGATTGATAAATGAACAGAGAGAGAGAGAGAGAGAGAGAGAGTTCAACTATGAAAATTAAAATGAGCCTAAAATGATGCTAACAGGAAGAGAGAGAAGAAAATAACTTTCATTACCTGCATTTACTAACCAAGGCGAGTTTCACGATTTGCTTGTTATCTATTACCACGTGTTTTATTCATTATTTTCTCAAAATTAATGAGAGAACCGGAAGAAAACGAAGAGGGGAAATAGACCCCTCGGGTTCCGACCGGTCCTCCCTGAAAAGGAGGAAGAGAAAAGATTTCCCGTGACCCTGATATTGATGAGCACCAATGTGTGCAATGGGACTCCTGCAGAATTGTGTGCATTCAGTTTTCACTTTAGTGACTCTGAATATCCTTAAGGGCATTCGCCTGAGAATGTGCCTGTGGTATAACAGTGTTCCTTTTACCCTATACTAAATTTTTTTTATACAGAGAAAGGGCATACTATTTAAAATTGTAATCACTAATTAAAAAAATCATCTCTTGATGCAGTAAGAAACGTGTTAGATAAATAGTAAAGCAAATAATAAAGATTACGTAGATTAACCAAACAAAAACTTCTTTCAGTTTTCTTCTGAAGATGGAAAGAGAAACCCACACGATTCTTGTGTATAACTTGTTTACTGGTAAATATTTACATATTACTTTGATCTCGAGCACTTTCAGGTCCTAACTGTGACCCTTTTTTCAAGAGATGAGGTAGTCAGGCTGGTTCAAGGCCCATATTTACCAGTAAACAAGTTATACACAAGAATCGTGTGGGTTTCTCTTTCCACTACGTAGATTATTAAAATGCTTGCTCTTTGTATTAAATATCGCATACCGATATTTTCATTACTCCTTGATGTTCATGAATCAGAGTCGAAAACTCACTGGGCATCTCCAATCGTTAGATTGGTTATCTTATGAGTTCACTTGTTTGATAGCATTCATGAGTAAAGGACATTGCGGTTAAGAAAATCTGTGACTAAGCTGATGTTAAACATAACCCACGATGGCTGCAACTGAATGCTCTAAGCTGAATGAGGTTCAACGCCATTCTTTTCTGATCTTAATCTCAATAACTCATATCCATATCCTCACTTCACAGACAGACAAGTTTCAAGGAAATTTCCTATTTCCTGTAGGCTCTTCACTTTATAGTTTCTCTTCTTTGTTGGTGTGTAAGGTTCCAAAAGTCCATATCAGTCGTCTTAATCTCTTTCACACTTTACAACACTTACCTCAAGGCCAGGGTCCATGTTTGTATAATTGTAATTTCATTTACATAACTAAAACTACCTGTTTTTTCATAGTTTATAATAAATTTCAAGACGAACAAAGCCCTAGAAAACAAAAATATTGATTGTCCTTGTAAACCATTTTTATTACTTCTTATTAGAATGGTTATGTTGTTAATATCTGATTTAGTTAAATTTAATACAATATGCAATTATATAGGGGACTTAAATATTTATATCATGTGTCCATAGTTGGTTAGTATAAGTTGATGTTCTCTCAACGGCTTCTTGAGCAGTAACCTAAAGGTACTGTACATCATTATATGCTGAACTATTTGATGTATATTCCACGCATGGGAATGTGGATAATTTAAACACTCATTAGTAAAGAGGAATACTTTTCATATAGCAACAACGGTATAGAGAGTTCCTTGGTGTCTTATTTAAACATGAATATAATTGCAATGACCTCTCCTCATGATCTAATTCCCAAACGTTTTCTGCATTTTTCGACTGCAGGAAAGGATAAACAAAAATGTAAACAATAATCAAATCGTAAAGGAACTGAAATGCTCTGGTGAGAAACGTCCCAAGACATTTTCTACAGCATCAGTCTGACTAATCTGGCAATTGGTAAAGCACCTTTTATTTTTCAATTCCCTTTAGCGGAGATAATTAGTAAATAAACAATGCAAACAACCACTTCATGTGAAGTCAGAAAAGTCTTCACATAATATGGCTAATGACTAAATGTTAAAGCATATCAAATCTTATAAACCTAGGAAATGTTAACCAGTTCTTTTTCATGTAGTTTCAAAGAGGCCTATGCGCACTCAATACCATCAACTTCTTGTAGACTAGGAGTACTGGGCAAATCTCCCATATTAGTCTTATAACATCCATGTGAGTATATATTTAAAACGCAATACAGTAATAACCATAACACTTCAGCGCTGGTAAGCCAAGGATATCTTTAAAACCGATGTGCAGTCTGTGCTGAGAAGCAAAGGCATGTGAAATATGCCTTTAATTGATGTTTGCTTCCTGTAAATATTTCCTCAATACCCCTTAAGTATTTGCTCGCCTACTACATCTCTCTTTACTTTCTTTCTCTCTCCCACCTCCTTATCAATTACCATCTTTTCCATACCTGTACATGATTTTTTTTACACTTTGGCACACGTGTTCAACCACGCGGCAAACCCGCCGATGAATCACATCGCATCTCGGAGAAAGATCCATGCGGTTGACACGAGGTCAGAATAAAACTCAAAATCTTAAGACGATGTTTTCAGCGAATATTTCCGACATTGTTATAGTCACCTTCTTGATATTGTACCAGTCTATGTATCAAAATGCCATTTATTTAGCTATGTATACATATTTCACAGCCATATGTTTTACACTTGTATGATTGTATGTTTGCCTCTGTGAAGAAACACAGAGGCCTATAATTAATCCCTTTTTCCTTACCTGTCAAAAGTTGGGACTACGTTACGGTTCGCAAGGGTTTTTGACCTGTGTGAATTTTAGTTGAATAAATCAGTTGTAACTTGACCTACGCTTTCACTTACACCTCACTCTCATAACACCATACTGAACCTCTCATTCTTAATCACATATTTTTTTCTTGTTTTCCTCACTCTTCCTACGATTATATCCGCAGACAATCCTAGTACTTCCACCTGCATGGCTTAATCCTTGCCCAAAGTTATTAAAAATTTTGTATGCTCGTCTCACTTCTTATCAAATAATGACCCAATTTCTTTTCAGTAACTTTTTTCCCCACCATTATATCCACAACCTGATATTTTATCTAGGCTACTTGGTATAATACATAACCTGACATATTTTCCGTGACCATTTTCTCTTTTTCCAGTATCAATAATAAATATACTTCTTTGGGAGGCAGGCATTTCTTCTTTACTTCTGTAACTCCATGTGCCAACATCATAAGCCCTTTCTCTGTCACTTACGTTTATATTTAAATCATCTAACACTGCCCCAGCTTTCGTATTCTTCGAACCCACCAAAGTACAGGTTCAAACTCACAGAAACATACTCTTACACTTATATTTTTTATCCATTCTGGAAACAGATGCACTTATTGTTATACGTTCTCTTCTATTACTCTTTTGAAGACCCGTATAGTTTTCACATTAGCACCTCCCTAGTCTTGTTTACACAGTAAGAGCTAACCCTTTCCTAGATCTGCATCCTGTAGCTACTACATACGTAATTTTTTCCTGCCCGTTTATACATAAACACGCTCACGCAAACACTGTTAGCATCTACAGCAGCCTACTTATCGGGAAAGATAATTTGTGAACGCATCTTCAGCAATTTCTACATAAATCGGTAACATACTCCTATATTCACACTAGAATCCTGACATGCAGTGTTTACATTCCTAAAAATTTTCAAACTTGGTAAGGTTCAGGTACGGTAAAGTTAAAAACAATCAAAATAAATTTTACCTGTCGATAAAATTGTCTTTCATTCTTCAAGTAATGTAACTGAACAATCCTGCAATGGACATTTGTGCGAGCCAGCACTGAAAGTTACGACCTTTTCCTTGACGTTTGAAACAATGGACATGAAGTGGCCATGGAAGAATAAATTTTTTTCTCTTTCAGTTCAGTTTTGCAACCCATTCATCCATAATTTTCATCTTAGTATAATATTAAAAGAAGAATCATGAGCAACCACATTTTAGATGAGGACCTGCAGCCGAAATTTCGATAGGTTTATTTCACTTTCCTCCTTTGCCGTTACGTTCATCTTCTGCCATAAAATGACTCTCCTGCGGTGATACTCCTTTTTTTTTTTTTTAAATTCTCTCGATGTGACAAAAGTAATCTCATATTTTCTATCTCTTTTTCCTCCTGACCCATAGAGTAAATTTCTCTGCCAGCTTAATTTGTTCTTTGTATATTTAGCGAAATTTCTAGTATCTTGCAAAGATATTATGAACCGTGTTTGGATAATTCCAATTTCTGATGAAAATTTCATTTCGAAGTGTATCTGTTTTTCTTCGCCACATATTTTTTTTCTCTTTTGTAATTCATGTATGCGTTTCTCCTTTTATACTTTTAAATATGCATGTGAAACGATAATAAAATAAGTACTAAGTCTGTCAAGGTGGACTTGATCACTGTTCTAGTTTTATTATTATTTTTGCACACTTTTGTGCTATAGGTGTTATGTTAAATTTCAGCAAATCGTGCTTTACCAAAGAGGGCAACTGAAACAAATGGTACTGAGATCTGAAGCCCAAACATCATTGCCGAAATGAGGCCGTCTCCCTTTCACAACTGGAGCGAAGAGACTCAGCTTGAATGTTAGATTTCCGATTAGGCTTCGTCCAATCCATCCATTTGGCAATTTGTGTTCCTGTTTGGTAGTACTCCAACCAGTGTGCCTCACGTGGTACACTGTAGGCATTACTAAAGTGTGCTTGCGATGTCTCTTCGTTCCCTAGCTGTATTAACTTTTCAGCCTTGTCCCTAAACTCTATTCCAACTTCCTTTCCTCTGTCTTGCTTTCCAGTCTAGTTAACTATTACTCTTTAGTGTAACTATGGGGGTTTCTTCCTTGTATTACCTTTAGATCCTTATCTTTCCTCTCATTTATTATCTGGGCTTATCTGCTGACCACTCTATCCAGCTCCATTCGTTCACCATCTTCAAGTGCTGAATGGCGTAGTTCCCCAGCTCTTAGCTTTATAGCCTAATTTCATGATTCATTCATCCATTCAATCAATGGGCACTTGTGGTCGGCCTAGAATCAAAATCATTAAGGGGATCGGCCGGTTTCCGACTTTTTTAACGACAGGTTGTTGATATATAGGGGGGTTTGTTAAAGGATATTGTGTGGAACTTCTGGGGAAAAATTTTTGTTCAGTGACCTTAGGTTTTGTGACGCCAGAGCATTTTTGGCCAAAAATGGCCATTTTCAAAATGCATCTCCTCCTTTGCGTTTTGGTTTTAAGGGATGACATTTGAACCACGTATAAAACACATATGGACCTTCGATACAAAGCCGGGATTTTTGATTTTTCAATTATTTTTCGAGATATGAATTTTTTTTTTTATTGAAATTTTCCCGGAAAAAATTACAGAAAAAAATTGCAAAAATCAGAAACTCAAAATATTAAAAATCCCCGGCTTTTTAATTAATCCACCATGTTTCCTCATATTATATATGAAATTTCATTTAGATTGGTCCAATATTAAGGGAGGAGATACATTTTGAAGGTGAAAAACTTATGTTTTGAGAAACGGGCCTTCAAAGTTTTAGTTACATAAAAAAAGTAAAAGGGACTTCAAAGACTGTGTTACAATTAATTCTATGGTTTTAATTTTTATTTTTGGGTATTAATTAATGCAAAATGATTATAAATAAGAATATTAATTGATTATTTATGTGCCTAAGACACATTCTTATAAATTTTAGGTTCCTGGTCCCCCCCTGTCTGATCTTGCTGCAAGGTATTACTCTAGGGTATCATAGTTGCCTACACTTTTTTATTAGTGTCTCGAATCCATCCCTTGCCAAATGGATCCTGGGAATTACTTTTCATTCACAATTAGGGATTCGTGATTCAAGTAATTCATCAAGTCTTGCTTCACTTATTATGATCATTTTATTTTCAGGATCGTCTATAATATCAGCCTCCGAACTACTGCTTTCTTTTTCTAAAATATCTTTGCCCTTTGGTAGTGACGAACAAATAAAGAGGCGTTTAGGGGTGGATGTGGTTGGTCTCTGGTCAGCAGAGATCGCTGCCTGCGCCGTTTGATGGGCGACAGCTCTCTCTCTCTCCGTCGCTCCATTCCCTCTATGGCACTAATTTCTTGAACTCTTTCTTCTACTTCTCGCCTGGACTTTTCCACTTGGCTTTTCCGCATTCTAGAAGCATGAAGTGAACTTTTGGACCTTTTAGGCACGGCGAAAAAACAAAAACACCGCAGAAAATACACAGTTCAGTCAAGGCTAGCGAGCATGAAAAACGTGTCCTTCTAGCTTGAAGTTTATAGGCAACTCTCGGCCACAGTCGGCGTCATGGTATGACGTGTGCGTTGTCATGGCTAGGAATAACTAAAAAGGTGCCGAGTAGGATATTATTGACATTATACATTTCATTTCAAAGGAAGTTTTCGTAATATATATCAAAAACTATACCAGACTAAATCATTTGCGCTACTGGTGTTTTATGGGTATATAGTTATTGTTACATTTTAGGCCATAACTAGAGAAATACGGGCAAATTTTAGCATAATATTTCGTGGACACATTCTTGAACCCTATACGAAGCCATAGAATTTTTTTCAGCAAATCAATTTTTTAAAGATTATTGGGTTTTTTTAGGCGGCCAATCCCCTTAAAGAAAGAAGCCGGTAACCCGTCAAATTTTTGTTTGTAGAAAAATTTTATGAGCAAAAATTTGGCATGGCAATGGGCAACCGTTATCTCCATTACTTAGTAACCTTTATCCTGAGTTTTTCGAAAGTAGGTACCCAAAGGATACTTCTAAAGGTATCCTGTGGGTTACTCACATGATGGTATATTTTGTGCTTGGCGTTAAATGCCCTAGTATCTTCTAAAAAATCTTCCATAGAAAGTGAAGTAGATAGTGAGTTGGCATCTTTAGATGTTTTAATTGTGAGAAATAATAGAAATTTTAAAATTTCTGTGTGCAGGGAGTCTATGAATGTAGATTTCTACATACATTTTTATTCAAACAATCATCCGAGAATGAAGATGATGGTATTTTCGTCTGTGCTTTACGGGCGCTGCAGGTCAGTTGCCCTGACTTTCTCGAGGTTGATCTTTGGAAGGTCCAAGACATTGCAACAAACCCTAGATACCCTCGTGAGTTTATTTACAGAGCTTTCTGTAAAGCAAGAAAAACGTTTTACGAAGTTGGTCATAGGAGTGATTTTAATGTGAAAAGACTTCTTGCTTTACCATACTGTAACCAGTTTATGGCCATCCCTGGGTTGTTGAGACCATTTCATATGCCGTAGCGATGGCCTCACAGACGGCAGCCATGTCCCCTCGTTGATCTCTTTCCAGGACTCGGTGGGCAGCCTTTGCCTTCCCGTCTAGGTGCTTGGTAAGCAGTAAGGCCCTCTCGGCCAGGCTGACGTCATAGGTCTCGAAGAGGAATTCGATCTCTTCGAGTCATTGTTCCGGCTCGTCTTCAGTCCATTTTCCCACAAGGTTATTGACTGTCGACAGAGAGGTATTTAAGGCTGATGGAGTGGGGGCTAGAGGCTTGTTGTGCTGCTAAATCAACGCTCTCCCAAAAGCTCTCTCCAACTCGAGCTCCCTGTCTTTGACCCTAGTTCATGCTGTCTTCTTCTTTCTTCTACCAAACTTTCACGCCATCTTCTTCGCTCCTATCTTTCTTCTTCTTCTCTCCAGACACAAGGCTAATTTGCTGCCTTCTAAAAGCTCCTCTTTCTTCTTGTTGCTGTCTTTGTTCTTCTTCATACTTTCTCTTTCAGCAATCTGTTCCTTTACAAACCTTTGAAGGGCCTGGCCGTAAAGACGTCCTCCTTCCCTATATTCCTAAAATATTGGTGCTCCTTGGTTGGCATGTTGCTGATGGGGGAAGGGGTGCTGAGTGAGTTAACTAGGTGTTCCCAGAGTAAAAGGTGTTGTGACGATGAGGAAGTGTCCTTAGATTATTGGCACTTCAGTGAGTGGCACCTTTGAATGAGGTGGCACTGTGGATGAGTGTGCCGGGCGAAGGTCACACTAGGGGAAAGCGTTTCGAGGGAAGTCTGAGTCCTTATGGGCGGATAAGCTAGTAAAAGAGTGCTCCTGAAGGCTCTATGGTCCTTATGAAGAGCGGATGCACTGTTAATGAGGTGTTCCTGAAGGAGCCGCCCAGTCCTATGGGCGGAAATACTGGTTGTATGGCACTCTGTTTCTGCGATACAGGTGCAGGTGGCCAAAAGAGGTTGCTTTAGTTGGGTGGCACAAACATTGCCAGTGCGCTCTGTATGCAACAAAATATCAGTGCATGAATTAGCACTGAAGGTTAAGTCCTCTGCTTGAGCAGAAGGTAAGTAAATAAAAAGGAAATGAGAGACTCAGCAGAAAAGAGAAAAGGAAAGTGAAAGGAGAAAGATAAGTGTTCAGTGATTGGGTGCTTAGCAGTGCCGATCAGATTAGTGGCACAGAGAAATGGCAAACTGGATGTGACATAGTGGGTAGCTAATTTGAGAACTAAAAGGATACTGCCTGACATGAGGACAGTAGGCTACTAGAGGCCACAATGTGGTAAAACCATTGTATAGCTGCACGTCCAGTTGGAAAACACGTAAAAATATAAAATATACATGCACTTTATACGCACGACAAATGGTCTGAGTTGAAGTTCTTGAAAAGAAAAAGTTATATATACGATTATTAGTTAAACTCAAGTGCTATACTATATACTGTGTATATGATAAAATTTAATGGGTAATTAATTTGAAATTCCGGATTAAGTATTAGATATAATTCTTTGTATCTGCTTTTATGATTTGTGAGTTGGTTCCCAAACTCTTTTTAAATTAAATTATGTCTGTCCCATGTTAAAATGAAAGTATACGCTGAGAAAAAAAAAAAAACCATCTCTCTCTCTCTCTCTCTCTCTCTCTGATCTCTCTCTGGAGGGTCTCTCTCTCTGTTCTCTCTCTCTCAGTGAGTGTTGTGCAATGGAACTTTATTTGGTATGAAATTTCAATCACTTTACCTTTTTAAGAGAAAATTAATTATGGTTGCGAAATTAGGTAAAGTTAAGGTTTTTTTCTTTTACAAATGAATTCACAGGTAACTTATGTTAGGTTACTAATGCATTCTCAACCTGACAAGTGCAAACATATTTTAAACTAGGTTTTATTAGTAAAGTCTCTTTATTCACGTTCGGACTAAGTGATGAATATCGTTTTGGCATGAACAAAGATGTATAGCAGGTAAAACGTGAAAGGACAGCTGATTTTTGCTCTTGCGTGGAATTGGATGAAATAAAACTCACTTTCTTGGCTATTATTGCGGGTTTGAATAAAAAATTAATTATTTAACTATTGAATATCAGCAAAGGACAGCTGATCGTTTGCTCTTGCGTGGATTTTGGATGAAATAAAACTCTACTTTCTTGGCTAAGTGCGGGTTTTGAATAAAAAAATGAATTATTTAACTTTGAATATCAGCAATGTCTTTACTTTACTTTAATATTCACTGGGAGGGTCGTTAAATAACTACGCTCGGGAAGGTTTTGATTTCTCCAACACTGGGACAATTCGCGCATGCGCCGCTCTGAACAAAACGTTTCTCGCTAGCCGTGTAAATGCCAGATGTCACTACACAGTGTCCTGTAAGCTACTGGTTATCTCAAAATTTATCATTGACCAAGAAATGTACATTATCTTTGCTGTAAATATTTCGAAATAAACTCTTAGCTACTGGTCCTAGCTTACACATGCAAAATTTCCTAACTACACACTCCCTGATTCTTAAGTAGCAACCTCACACCCTGTCCTTATACTTTGGAAATTGGTGGGTACACACTTCGCGCTTACCTGGCTGTTTTTGATAATATAAAGCCCTATACGTTCTCCTCTGTTATGAACGCTTGTAACGATGCGAGAATTGTTGCGTTTCTTTAAAGAAATATTAATATCACTTCTCTTATTTCCTTAATAATAGAAACATGCACATACCTTGTTTACCAACGTACTCCACTCCGATTGCTCCTGTGCCCTTTGAATAATGAAATGATTACCATAAATTTAAATTAATTGATTATATATATTCCTGGTTTTTTCCTAGTCTAGCTTAATAGCGAGGCTAATTAATGCTAATATGACTAATCCTGGCAAGATCGCCACTGTCATAAACTGGGATTCTTGGCTGGGGGAAGAATTGAACAAATTTGAAACTGGTGACTGCAAAGGGACCAAGTGCGCCCAGATTATGAACAAAGGAAAAGTTATTTGAAACTTACCTTAGATTTTCACTGGTTTTACAATTAAAGGAGGAAGGTCACCATTTGGAATTAGAGTTCTTTTACACTTTACAGGGGTTTATTTACAGAGACTTACAAGGAGACAAACAAAAAGACATAGTAGATAATGGGCAGACTCATTAATTG
>NC_089753.1:64346937-64349005 GCF_040412425.1 Macrobrachium rosenbergii
ATATATGAAAATATATTATTTCCGGTAGAGTGAATTGATATTAAAGGACGTTTTGTAGCTTTCTGATTGTATATGAATCACGGTGATGTGATAAATAGTCATATTATGGCTACGTGCGACAAACGCACTACACGGTCAACATGGCAGAGGTGGGTGGATATCGTCTCCAAACGCAAAACACCTGGAGTTCGATGGGTGAGTTGACGGGAGATGTTATTCACTTATACTCTCTTGTGGCCGATTTCGTTAGTGCGTCACTGTAGTCCTGATTCCTCGTCCGTCGCTGGTTCGATCCACGGGACGGTGGACTTATTATCAACTTAAAATTCCCTTCTGGTAACATATATGAAAATATATTATTTCCCGAGGTAGAGTGAATTGATATTAAAGGACGTTTGTAGCTTTCTGATTATATATATATATATATATATATATATATATATATATATATATATATATATATATATATATATATATATATATATATATATATATATATATATATATATAGATGTAATGTAAAGGATATAACTAGAAATTCGGAATAAAGGGACAAAGAGAGAGAAACCTTTCAGTGATAGACATAGATAGATAGAGAGAGATTTTTAGAAACAAACAGAGAAAGAGAATAGAGAGACAAACAGAGAAAAAGGAATAAGTTTGTAGTTTGATGACAAAGCTAGACCTAAATGCTTATTCGCCTTGTATCGAGGCCAACAAAAGGTGTTCTGTTTTAAACGCCTGGGTTCAGTGATGTTTTAGAACATAAAGCAAAACACGAGTTGTGTCGTGGTTACAAAGCCATTATGACTGTTCTTAATCGAGTTCGTAATCACGAGGAATTCATAACAAAAACGCACGGTTGCATTAGTGAGATGAATAGCCACCGGAAATTATAAGTTCTGATGGCGTCAAACTGCCCCCTTTTGAAGGCGGTGCTTTTTCCAGAAGTCCACCCAATGGGCTGTCTTTAGATTAGCCTAACCAATAAGTATCTGCAGGGCCGGACTGAAACCAAGATTCCGCCCACAGAGGGGTGGGATAACAACTTTCAAAATTCATTATCAAGTCCAGTTGAGAAGCAGAGAAGCAGAGAAGAAGAGAGAGAAGAAAGGACAGCAGAGAAGGTAGCAGAGAAGCAGAGGGTGGGGTTGTAAGCCTCACTAACTGTGGGTTGATAGAAGAAGACAGACTCACATTTGACACTCACTGTAACTTCGCACTGCAGTTCATTTGTATATTACTGTAACTTTATTATTGTGTTAATGAAGTAAAGAAAACTACATTATGTCTTCTTCAGTCTTCTGTATCGGAAAATACGTCACTACATAACAAAGCCACAACGGCAAGCATCTCTAAAGAAAGTAATCCTCTTAACTTGACAATGAATAGCAGGAAGAAGAATAAATAAATAAAGAAAAGACATTACATAAATGGTGGCAGCTGAAGCGGATCCAGAACAAAGACAAATAGTGCAGTGCAAGTGTGAAAGACGCATACGAGAATTTAAAACAAGCATCTCTCTGCAAACATTAACAGTCGAAAACAATGATGAAGTACATCATAATATTGGCGAACGACAACTAGTAAAACAGAAACAACAACCCAAACGTACTAGTCAAAACCCCGTAGAGTATCCAGCAAAGCAACAGCAACAACTGTGTGAATGACTGAACGTCTGAGTGTCTACAAGTGAACGTATCCCGGACGTATCCTGAAGGCAGTGGCAGACCATATCCTGAGCGTTTGAACTGAACGTTTAAACATGAAAAGCAGTGAACGTCGGCAGCGAAAGCAGTGAACATCGAAAGCAGTAAACGTCGGCAGTGAACGCTACAACGAAATTGTGTTGGTCGTGAAAGTGATAAAAGGGCAGTGAGCGAAGCGTCTACAGAAAGCAACGAATATGACGCAATCGCATAAGTGAAAAACTGTTGACAAACCCACAACAGTTTACGACTGGAATGCGGCAAAAGAAAATACATAAGTTGGAAAATTAATTCTCTCAAAAGTTCTCTCTCATTGAGTGTATTTTTTAATAATCTCTCTCAAGGTAATCCAAGACATT
>NC_089753.1:64349505-64452005 GCF_040412425.1 Macrobrachium rosenbergii
GCAGCAGGACCAGACAGTGTACCTGCCATTTTGTTAAAGAAAGTCGTTCATTCAATCGCAAAGCCGCTTGTAAAATATTATTAAGACAAAGTATAGATACAGGCAAATTTATGATGAGCATAAATTAGCATATATTACCCCTATTTTCAAGGTGGATCAAGACTAGAGGCAAGTAATTATAGGCCTGTGGGTCTGACATCTCATATTATGAGAGTTTATGGAAGAGGTAATAAGAAAAATATAATGAAACATTTAATGAAAAATAGTTTGTTTAATATAGGACAACATGGTTTGTACCGGAAAAGTACACAAACCCAACTGTTAGTCCACCATGAAAGCATATATAAAAATATGAAAAACGAAAAAGATACAGATGTGATTTACTTAGACTTTGCAAAAGCTTTTGACAAGTAGACCATAATATATTAGCGAAAAAAATTAGAAAACATAACATTGTGGACAAAGTAGGAAGATGGATAAAAGAATTTTTGCAAAACAAATAGTGATTGCAAATGACAAGAAGTTGGATGAAGCTACGGTAATATCCAGTATGCCACAAGGTACGGTGTTAGCTGCATTGCTGATTGTGATTGTGATTGCAGACATAGACAGTAATGTTAAGGACTTTGTAGTGAGAAGTTTTGCCGATGATAAGTAGAGAAATTACTTGTGATGAAGATGGAACTCCAGCTACAAAGAGACCTAAACAAAATATTATAAATGGGCAGAGGTAAATAGGATGGTATTTAACTCTGATAAATTTGAATCAATAAACTATGGTGATAAAGAAGGAACTATAAACATATAAAGGTCCTAATAACGAGACAATCACAAATAAGGAAACAGTTAAAGACCTTGGTGTGATGTTGAATAGGAATATGTTATGCAATGATCAAATAGCAATACTATTGGCAAAATGCAAAGCAAAAATGGGAATGTTGTTCCGGCACTTCAAAACAAGAAAAGCCGAACACATGATTATGCTTTATAAAACGTACGTACATAGTCCACTTGAATACTGCAATATAATATGGTACCCAACTACCAAAAGGATAGTGCACAAATAGAGAGTGGACAAAGGTCATTTACAGCTAGAATAGAAGAAGTTAAGGACCTTGACTACTGGGAAACACTACAATTCTTAAATCTATATAGTCTCAAAAGGAGAATAGAATGCCACATGATAATCCAGGCATGGAAACAGATAGAAGGAATTACCAAAAACATCATGGAGCTAAAAATATCAGAAAGAGCAAGCAGAGGTAGATTAATAGTGCCCAAAACTATACCAGGAAAATTAAGGAAAGCACACAGGACATTAATCCACCACGCACCAGCATCGGTAATGCAGTGTCTATTCAGTGTGCTACCAGTTCATCTGAGGAGCATATCAGGAGTGAGCGTAGATGTGTTTAAGAATAAGCTCGACAAATATCTAAGATGCATCCAAGACCATCCAAGGTTGGAAGATGCAAAATATACCGGAAGATGCAATAGCAATTCTCTGGTAGACATCAGAGGTGCCTCACACTGAGGGACCTGGGGCAACCCGAACGAACTGTAAGGTTTGTAAGATTGGTGTCTGAAGAAGACTTTTTATCTGGATGGAGAAATTTATGATAGTACATTTTAAACATTTGATCAGTGTCTAATGAATAGGCCTGTTTTTGATGGCGAGGATAGTGAGTTAGACTTTGTTTTCTTTTTTTAGTTATTGTCCAAAGAATACCACTGATGGAGAGGGAGAGGGTATCAGTGAAGCATGGGTTATCCTCCCCCTTTGTTTGATATTAAAGAATACTTTTGATTTGGAGGTATTTTAATCACAGTGACCTAAACTCTGATTTTTTTTTATAGCAGTGGATTTTATAATCATGTAGTCTAAGAATTGGTTAATTAAACTATTGCTGAAGTAAGTTTGGACCATTTATTATCATTATCACATAAAATTTTCAAAGTGGCCACCATTACCGTTGATACATAATCCTGCTCTTTGCAATAAGGAATTCGTACCTTTTCTAAGAATTTCTGGTTTATTTTTGATGTGCTGTGAAGCTTCCATTATTCTCTGGTGGAGTTCCTGTTTGCTGTTAATTCTCTTCTCGTATACTAGCGACTTCATGTGTCCCCAGAGATAATAATCCAGCGGTGTTAGGTCTGGTGATCCAGCAGGCCAACTGTGGTCCTCCTTGGTTTATCCACCGTTCAAGAAATATCCGGTTAAGGTGCTGCCATACTTGGATACTAAAATTGGGTAGTGCTCCGTCATGCTGGAAAATTTATCGTCGTCGTGCAGCTAGAGGAACATCTTCCAGGAGTATGGGGAGATGTTCTGTCAAAAATTTGGCATAAATATCCCCATTAACACGATCTCCGAAGATGTGTGGGCCGATCAAGCGACCATCACTAATGCCACACCAGACAACTGAAAATCTGTGTTGGAAATTACCTTCTACTTTTTTGTGGGATATTCATTTGCCCACCAGTGTTCATTGTGGATATTGTGTAGCTCCCTACGAGTAAATGTAGCTTCAACAGTGAATAAAATCAAATTTAACAGCTGAGAATTAACTTGCAACCACCTACAGAACTCTAGCTGCTTGTCAGTATCTCCTTCCTGAAGATGTTGAACTATGTGGTGATATTACGGAAGAGGCAGCCCTTCACTTACCAGTACTCTCCTCCATGCTTTCATGTGCGAAGATCGTTAAGTCAAATGAAATTCCTCTCGTACTAACATCGGGCCTGTGATGCACTGTGTCAAAATCTCTCTTACCTTTCCGTGTTCATATCCGTTCCGCTGTTGCAATTATTAAAGGAAAGATCCTTTCTCGATGTTAAAAACAGAGTAGAATGTTCTTTACGCCAGATCTTCTGTTTGGATACTTTCTTCAGTACTCTTGCACAGCAGCATGCACGCTCTATTACAAAACCGTAAACAAACATCATATTCGCATCTTCCACATTACTGAAACCAAGCATTGTCTCCAGTCTCTTGCTCTCAAAATGAATCAGGAATCAGAAGCTTCTAATCTGGACACACCCCTATCTTTCCCTTTGGCAAAGCGAGACTATTGAGTCTTCTACTTGATTGCGATAGTGAGCAACTTATCAGCTTGCTATAATAGCCTCGCTCCATCGCCCTCCCCCCCTCCCCGTATACCAGACTACTTAGACATCCGTACACCATCTCACCTCGTCTGAAGAATTATGGTAACCGGTTACTTTTAAATTCATCTCACCGACAAACTTGAAGCTTTAAAATGTATATCTTTATAGAACATTTTTTGTTCAGAATGACTTATTCTTCCATTTCCCAAAATATTTGCATAAACTCGTGTTACACCCTGTGTGTGTGTGTGTGTGTGTATATATATATATATATATATATATATATATATATATATATATATATATATATATATATATATATATATATATATATATATACTATATATATATATATATATATATATATATATATATTGACCTTTAGTCATTTTCCTTTTGACCTTTGGATTACCCTTCCAACAATCACACTATTCCAGAAATTTTCTGCTAGTCCCATTCCCCTCACCTAGTTGCAACCCACTACAGAAGACCAACAACCACAATTTTCAGGTTAAATGTAACCTGAAAATTTTAGAACTTGTTGATTTGGCAAAGTGTTACAGGGAAGGTGACGGGTGTTGGGTAAATGGAGAGGAAGTGGCACAGGAAGAAACATATATTTCCCAGGAAGAGCAAGAGTGCGCCCAAGACAGATTTGACATGAACCACGTGTGTAGAGCGTGCTAGCATTGTGGAAATTTTCTTCCAATGATTTCATCTACGATTCATCAGTCCAATGTAGCAGGGACCATTTCTTATGTTTTTTTTTTTTTTTGTCGAAAAAAAAAAATGAAGGACTCTTGTTTCGACGCTTACCTACTGACAGGTAAGATGATTTCGCACACGTAATCCATGTGGCATCACTTCCGTAGTCGGGAAGATAAAGCAGCCTAAGGCCGTAAATCTAAAATCTAAAATTGTCCACACTGTTCTGCATAAACCTTAAAAAAAATGTGTCACACAAGCAGAAAAATAGAATATTTAACAGAAAGGAAATACCTTTTGACACAAAAGCATTTCAGATACATACTGTTCAAAAGGATAGTAAAATAAAGGTAGAGAGTTAATTAGCACTTATTCTGATAGAAACGCATATTTTGAAATGAGAACATTATAAAAATTTCCAGAAATGTAGAAAACATATCTGCAGCACATAAGACCTTTGGGAGAAATCATAAAGGCATCCTTGTAAGCTGACATTTCTGTTGTCCCTCGAGAGACAAATAAGAAGTGAAATTTACTCAGTACATTGTATTTCACGAATAATTATTAAAAATCACCCACACGTTATAACTAACTTCTAGACTTTTTTTTATTCCATCGAATTGCGTTTTCCAAGGCATAAGTCAAAATAAAATAAGAATCAATCGGCACCTCATTTCATTTTTGATGTCTTAATGAACATAGAGAATGGTAGGAGAACACACGGTAAGGATAAATCTGTCTTCTTCAAGGACATATAGTGCAGCAGATAATTGCATATTTCATAAGAATCGTTCAGATAGTGAAACAAGCATGAAATTTTGCACAAGTGCTCTTTAAAGTTCCCTCTATCAGAAAGGGCGCTGGCCACGCAAAAAATTTAATATGGCGGCCAAATTCCAAGATGGCGGCCAGTATCGACAGATTTTGGCTAATTTTTCACTAGAATGGCATGTATTTGCTTCTAGCAATATGGTAAAGCTCTTCCATACTATTTCTTGTGAATATTATGTTTCTGTAGCTTCCAGTACAGTTTACCTTTAAATATGGGGCTATATGGCTGCCAAGAAAAGGTAGAAACAATAATTATAATGAGAAATAATGCCCGTTCAACAATTATCGTTTTAAGCATGGATCTTGGTTTCTGTGGTTTAGATCCTAATGAGGCCATCTCTTTCGATAACTCATCAATTTTGAAGGAAAATTAATAAATGTAAAAGAGTGTATGTCTGCACACAACCAGGGCACACTGGTGACATCACTGCTGTAACTCAACATGGGGTTCAGTGCCAGCTAATCCAGCTTTACTAATCCTGTAGTCTTAGACTAGTAGTTGTAGTATAGTTTAGTTTAGTGTCCCAAATGCTTTCTAACAGCCCCAGACCAGCTATAGTTAGATAGCCGCACCTGAATAGACAGGATGTGCCAGCGCGGGAGAGCCGAGCCAAGGTATGGGGCTGTACATGATGGTTCATGTACTTACCCGGATGGTGTACAGATCACACGGGACTTAAATGGCACTGGATGAATGATCGGGCTAGGTGTGGAGACCGAACCTAGTTGAATCCCATACAGGAATGTGTGCTTTGTTTAAGGTGGTAAAGGATAACCCCTCGGCCTTAATCAAAAGTGAAATCATGGCAGAATGTGATGCCAATCCAATATTGAGCAGTGAAAAACAAACTGGGTTTGTGTTGTCTTTGTCAGAAGGACAAAAGAGGTGAGCACTTGACATCACCTCCAAGTCATCATGTCCTAGACCATGATGGGTACACAATGCTGGCAAGGAACATTCCCATGTTCAGTGAAATTAATGAAATGCCACTGATAATGGATCCAGCAAGGCTGGATGAAGGTGATGGGCATAGAGGCAACTCTCAGGAAAAATGCAGCAAAATACCATGTGAACTGTCGCTTGTTGTTTAACAACACTATACTGGACCGTGCAAAAGCGACAATCCAATGACCAGACCAGCAACACTGAGACTAGTCGTGCAAAACTGCGCCGAACCAGTCATGACAATGAAGTTTGCATTTTCTGTGAGAAAGTGGCACCTGCATCTGATCTCAGACAGGCTAGTACTAAGGGCCTTGACTTGAAATTGCGTGAATGTGCAGAGATGCTTAGTGATGGCAAGCTCCTTGCTAAGTTGACTGGTGGGGATGTCATTGCACAGGAGTTTAAGTATCACCATGCCTGTCTTTGTGCCTCTACAGCAGAAAAAGGTCCTACCTGAGGAGCCTTGAGAAAGACCAAGGTAGCACTGAGTCAGAATCAGATGTGTATCCACTAGTTCTGTCAGAACTGATGACATACATTGTTGAAAACAACCTTTGTTCAGATGATCCAGTCACATTTCGGCTGGCAGATATTTGCCACCTCTACCAACAACGTCTGGAACAATTAGGTGTAGAGTCACCAAGTGTAAATTCCACGAGACTCAAGACAAACTTCTGGCAGAAATTCCAGAACTTGAGGCTCATAAATCTGCAGAGATGTATTACTTGCATTTCAAAGGATGTGGGAAAAGCACTTGCTCAATCATCTGATCTTTCAGAGGCAGTTATCATTGCTAAAGCAGCAAATATTCTCAGAAAGTCTATACTTGATCATCAGTCACGGTTTGATGGCACATTTTCTGAGGCTTGTGTGCAAGAAATTCTGTGCCTCCTCTCCTGCTCCAGTTTGTAGGGATGGTTGAGCATGGGGCTGACATCAAGTCACAGTTACGATTTGGAGCATCAAAGTCAGACCAGGCCATTGCACAGCTCATGCAGTTCAACTGCTACTCCCGATACAAAGAGGAGCAACAACAGACACTCAAAGACAGAGAAACACCATTCCCAGTCTACATGGGACTCTCAGTCTATGCCAAAACCAGGAAGAGAAACCTGGTTGAAATGCTACATCAGTATGGCCTCAGTATCTCTTATGACAGAGTACTGGAGGTCTCTGCACAGTTAGGAGATGCCACAGTTAGCAAATATGTGGAGGAGGGTGTGGTCTGTCCCCCAGTACTGCGAAAAGGGTTGTTCACCACTGCAGTGATGGACAACAACCCATCTGCAACTACTGCCACTACCTCCTTCCATGGAACTAGCATCTCCATATTTCAGCACCCCACCAAGGAGAACACTGGACAGGAAAGACAGCAACTAAAGTTTGCACCTGAGAAAGTGAGGTCGGTGCCTGAATTGCCGGACACATTCACAAACATCTCACCAGCTTCCTTTCAAACAAGAACCCTGTGCCACCAAACACTGCAATACCAAAGCCACCCACAGATATCTTGGGGCCACAGCTTGCACTGGAGTATCAGTGGCTAGACAAGGTCATAGTCACCCAGGAAATAGATGATGCAGTGAATCTGGCGTGGTCAGCTCATCACGCTTCAATGAAGAAGCCCAGAATTTGAAGTAACCATAACTTCATTGCTTCCTCTCCTGCGTGATCAGGCTCATTCTGTTGCTACGATCAAACACGTGATGCAGAAAGTGCAGGATGTCACTGATTTTCTGAACCCTGGCCAGATACCCATAATCACAGCTGATCAGCCAATCTATGTCGTAGCAAAAGCAGGTGCAGTGGCAGTGGCCTGATCAGTATGGCGAAGACAAGTATCTGGTAATGTTTGGTGGTCTGCACATTGAGATGGCAGCAATGACATCTCTTGGTACTCTTCTTCATGGCAGTGGTTGGACAGGAGCTCTGGTGGAGGCAGGAGTTGCTTCATCTGGAACTGCAGAATCCTTCCTGTCAGCTGCAAGTGTAACCAGGACACGGCAGATGCACCAGGTTACAACCTCTAGTTTGTACAAACTCCTGAGGACAGCATACACTGACTACTGTGCTGAAAGCAAACAACAATGAGCAGGCATTAGAGTTTGAGGAGTGGTGTGACCTTCGAAGACAGCAGAGTCCACAGTTCCACTTCTGGCACATGGTGTTGTCTATGGAACTTGTGATATTCCTACTGATCAGGTCCTTCCGTGAGGCCAATTTTGTCCTCTACTGCCAGGCATTGCATGAGCTGATACCCTACTTCTTTTCCAACAATAATACAAACTATGCTCGTTGGCTGCCTATTCACCTCAGGGACATGCTTACCCTAGAGAGTTCACACCCAGAGTTGCACAAAGGAGTTCAAGGCTGGCAACTTTGTTGTGCACAAGACCAGTCGCCAGTTCTCAGCAATGGCTCTTGACCAAGCTCATGAGCAGACCAATGCCTTTATAAAGGCTGATGGCGGAGCCATTGGGCTGACTGAAGATCCGTCAGCACTCAGAAGATGGATGGTGGCTGGCCCAGAGATCATCCGCTTGGTGTCTGCATACGAAACAGAGGTTCAAAGTAAGGAGTCTAATGAGCAGACAACACACCATGAACAAACACCTCATGCAGAAGACATTCTTGGAGAGAGTCAGCAAGCTGTCATTGGCTTTGCAACACTTGGGAAGTCCTTTTCAGGAAGAGAGCCAGGATCTGTATTCCATTGACAACAAAGACATTGCCCACCCCAGCTCAGCAGAACTTCTACAGACACACCTTGACAGAGGCCGCACTAAATTTCAAGTTTTCAGACTCTTTGGCAAACAATGCAGTCTCCTTCTATGAGCCGATAAAGAAGAACAGAACTGACTTCTTCAGGCAAGAAGCTGCTCCTGTAGAACAGTCAAAGCAGAAACTTCTGAAGGAGGATTGCCAGCTTTTCTCAAAGCTATTTATATCCTGTCAGAGCCGTGAATGTGATCTGCAGGAATTCTTCCAGCACGAGAATCAAACATTCCCAGCTTCCCTTAGTGAGGGTGGTAGGCTGTACACATGTCAGAAGTCTCAGCTGACCTCGGTCCTGGAGAGTCATGTTACACTAGAAGACAAAGAACCAAAGACTGATGTCCTCATTGTAGATGGATCAGCTTTGGTCCATGCCTTGCCACCAAAGAAAGGGAAAGACCTTTGAGGGCTATGCACTTTGCGACTTCTTGCCTGTGATACAATCCTATAGCAGCAAGTACACATCATCACATCTTGTATTTGATGTATACAATACATCCAGCCTCAAAGCTGAGACCAGGCTCCAACGTGGTCAGGAGGAAGGCGCAAGGTGACAGACAAGAACACAATTCCATCCAACTGGCGCAATTTCCTAAGACACGATGCCAACAAGACAGAGTTGTTCCAGTTCCTGGCAGACAAAGTTGCCCAGATGTCTGCCACAAATGTTGTCATTGCCACGAAAAGGTCTGCTGTCCTCAGCACTCATGAGGCTAGTCTTCAGGGACTGGAAAAGTGCTCTCATGAGGGAAGCTGACACCCGCATCTTTCTCCATGCCAAATATGCCACAGAACATGGAGCCAAGACCATCACGGTTAAAGCAAATGACACAGATGTTCTTGTCGTTGCAGTCAGTGCTTTCTCCACTCTCCACAATCTAGGGCTAGAGAAGCTATGGGTGGCATTTGGCCAAGGCCAGAGCCTGCGCTGGATTGCTGTGCATGACCTGTGCAACTCTCTGGGCCAGGAGAAGGTGAATGGCATGCTCTTCTTCCATGCGTTCACAGGCTGTGATACAGTGTCAGCCTTCCGAGCAAGGGCAAGAAGACCGCCTGGCAGACATGGAACATCTTTCCAGAGGCCTCCACTGTGTTCTCCAAACTGAGTCACTACCCTCTCAGAGTGGAAGAGAGTGACCTGAAGGTCCTGGAGAGGTTTGTCATACTTATGTATGAAAGATCCAGCACTGCTGGCACTGTGGATGAGGCTAGACTTGATATGTTTGCCAGAAAACAAAGGGCATATGAGGCCATTCCACCAACCAGGAGCTCTCCTCCAACACACCAAGCGTGCTGCGTACCAGGCTGGTTGTGTGTGGGGCAGGCCACCCAGTGTCAGCCACAGCCAGAGAACCCTGCTGAGTGGGGATGGCAAAAGTCTGGTGAAGCATGGCAAGTCCTCTGGACAACCAACTCACCCTTAGCCAAGAGTTGCCAACAGCTTACCAAATGTGGATGCAAAGCAGGCTGTCAGGAAAGGTGCAAGTGCTACAAGCTGGGTCTTCCCTGCACAGCTCTGTGCACTTGCAAATGTGAAGTCTAGATAAATATTGCCCTCTCTTCAGTAGATAATCTAGCAGGCATCCAACGTGTCATGCTATGCCTACCTTCTTATCCTCGAATTTTTTCAAAGGTGTAGGTTGAGAGACCTATACATAGATTGGTTGCGTTTAGTCCGTATTTCTCTTCTTTTCTTTTTATGGTTACAGTCTTAGACACAATGTTGTATGTGACCATACCATTACTATTTCAGTTGAAAATAGCATATTAGTTAAACTGTCTGATCACATGAATATACCATTAAATAAAAACAGTTGGTCTCTATGTCTGCTAGCGCTGTGGATAGAAAAACAAACTTTTATGGCAACCATTTTGTACGCCATCTTGGTTACAATTCATTTAGTAAGGGTTTTCAATAAAATGTGTGTATGATAACCAGTGCATATTCCATCAATAGATGCTCAAACAGTGAATCTAGATGGCGGCCATTTTGAAAAATAGCCGCCATCTTGGATTTTCAGGTGGCCAGCGCCCTTTTCTAAGAGAGCGTAGTCTTAGGAATGTTTGTGCCAAATTTCATGCTTGTTTCACTATCTGAACGATTTTTACAGCAATCTGCTGCACTAATACTAGATAACTGAGGTAGACAGATCAATAAATTTACAGGCAGACAGAGGAGAAAATAAAAAAGCAATGCCTTTGCTGCTTACTCGACAGTATCCACCATTGCTGAAAAAGGACGAGAATGAGAACAAACGTTTTGGGGTTTTATCCATTGCCGAGCAGTTTAACAGTAAAATAAGGTGTAATTTATGAATAAACCTTGAAGCAACCTATAACATCAACAACTAACCGTTAAAATGTAATGAAATGGACGGGTGTCAAATTAAGCCCCATTTTTACAGTTTTAAAAGACAAATCCCATCACCATCCACTTTCAGTTTTTCTGTTTCTTCTCGAATTGCCACTGGAAAAAACCTATTATTTATGAACCTTGACTCCGGATTTGAAATATTACCTTCTCCGTAGTTTTTATAAAGTCTCTGTCAGGAAAATGCTGTTTTTCCTTTCTTTGTTTGAAATTTACTTAAACAGAGCGATCTAGTTATTTATAGGGAATGGAAACTATAATTTGAGAAAAAAAAAAAAAAAAATTTGTTAATTGTAACATATAAAGGATAAATTTTCGATAAATTTGCCAGAGAGAGAGAGAGAGAGAGAGAGACATCAAATGAGAAGAGAGAGAGTCTTTTAATGACACAAGAAATGTCAGTTCTGACTAAACGCTTGAAGGACAAACGATTTCAAACGTGTCATGTGGAATGATTTTGTTCGCGGAATTCTTTCTGAAGGAATCATTCAGTTTTCCTCATTTATTATTTACTAGAAACATTCACTTTAGATATTAAAAAATTTTACTTCCATTTTCTAGATTGCTCTATAAAGCGTAAATTTGTTTTTACACAAGGTGAGAGATTGGGTTATTATGTACTTAAAGTTTATCAAGAAATGTTTGCCTTGGGAATTTTCTAATATGATTAAAAGTGAAACGCACAAATAAGATGTTTTGTTACTCTAAAGCGATGCAATGGAATTATTATGTAAAACCGTCTTTTCTTTTTCATTTATTTAATTTGCAACGATTGATATCGATCATTCAGAAGTCTCTAAATTCTCTAAGAAAATTTTCCATCTGAATTGAGGAGTCAAAAGTGAAGGATTCCTTCTCATCGCATTAAGGATATTTTTCATCGATTTGGGGTATTTTTCGTCTGAAAAGTTTGGTCTTAAGAGATCCTAAGGGACAGCAAGTCACAGTTATTTTCTTAAGCCATTCTTGATTAAAGCAGATGAGCAAAAGTATTCCATTTTCCCCTTGCCCACTTTCAAGAAGGGACATGGGGGATATCGTTCTGTTTGATTATTAAAAATAAAAAGACTAACTTGTCTTATTTCCGTGTTTCCGTAATGTCTGAGTCTTGATATTCCTTGTTGATTTTACTTTTTTCAGATTTTCTACCATCAATAATCACAATTAAACCAACAGCGGAATATCCGTAATCCTTCTAGTGCCCAAGATAATGAAAAGCAACAAAAGCATACTAATAAAAGCAAAAATGCAAGTACAAAATTTTATCAGATGACACTGCCGCAAACAACGTGATATGTATTGTTCAAAGATAGTCCATGTTAGGTAAAGTACATTTTCCCTATTCAAGATCTAGATAAGCTAAAATATTATTACTCGTTCAACCTGATGATGTACAAATCAGTACTAGAAAGATACCAAACGCTAGTTGGACTAAAAAAAAATTATCCATTACGGATATCTGGGTATCTAGGCAAAACAAATATATATTTATATATAATATATATATAATTTATATATATATATATATATTATATACCTATAAAAATAAATATATATATATATATAATGGACAATCAGGTGCCCAGGAAACTGCAGGACTCAGGAAGTTTTCCTACACCTCCTTTGAATTGTGTCGTCGTGTAACAAATGTGTACTATCACTGAAAATGCTTTATTTCCTGTGATTAATAATTCTGTCTTGTATTCATTAAAGAAGATTCTCTGCTCTGGGAAAAAGGCGAAGACAGTGTCACACAGACTTCTTCAACGAACAGAAATTCACGTATACCGAAAGGTTAGTAGGTGAAAAACTCACACATGGAAATGAATAATGGATGAATCGTTGTAGAAACTATATAGGGGACCTTGGACGAATTGTATATTGTTTCCATGTGCAAAGAAGGCCGCGGTAGTGATCTTTCAAGTCATATTTAAAAACGAATATCACACAGGAACTGCCTGATCGTCAGTGAAAACCTGTACTTCCTTCCAGCCCTCTCTCATTTTCTCTCTCTCAGTCAGATCAGGATTTAACAGAATTAATTCACAACAATAACGAAAAAACTACCGCAACTGGTGAAAGACATGTCAGAGAAGTGTACGGGAAGAAGTGTGGTTTGGGCGTGCGTACAACTTCAGTTAACTAGGGACTGTTCAGTTGCCTGATTATCATCTCGTTTTCAAGACTGGTATGTAATCATTATTGCATAAAACCAAGATGGCAGGCTGGCCTTTGACAAATAACTTTCAATATATCCACAAGTTATTAAGATACAGTGTCCGTTGGTTGTATAAATATTAAATCATTCCTCACGACGGTAATTTAGACACCGTAGAAGAGCTGCAACTGTTTTCAGTGTCCTGTGCGTGTTAAAAACCGTTACAGTTTCCTTCTGGTGTTTCTGAGGAAGTGTAGGCCGAAGTCTGAACGGTCTTTATAGAAATTGTTGATATAGGTTTTCATGATGATTTTATCGAGAAATAAACAATTATATTAATAATTATCACATATATTATGATAAAATTCACGAAAATTCTGATAAAAAATTGATGTTATAGGGCTCCTTTATTGTTGCAGGTTAATCAAACGTCTTATAGCCCTGGAAAACGATGGAGGCGCTCAGGTCGCAGCAGTGTTGCCAATTTAACGACTTTGTCGCTATATCTAGAGATATTAGTTTCTAACTAGTGACTCTTTTCAGCAGTTAGCGACATAGCAAAAAATCTAGGATATTTAGAAATATGGCAGCAACAATTCTAGAAGTTTTGCATTTGTTAGATGAAATCTAACAAATTTGTTAGATCAAATCTATGAAATGACCAAATTTTTAGATTTCATCAGACATGCAATCTTGGTTTCATTCTGTATGGTGAGAACAGTTACGTTTTGAACATGTCAAATACCTGTCGTTTGGTAAGCAATTCTCCTTCATTCAGCCGGGTGGAAGAAACTACATCAAGTGGTTTGGATAGAAACATCAAGTACTCAAAATTTCTGGTCAAGTAGCACACTACAGAGATGAGTCAGGTGAAAATCCGTACCTGGATCTGTCTGAAATGGAACCTTCATCAGTGGGACATCAACTACACTTAGGCGAAGCAATTGCGCACATAAAACGCGGGAGCCAAGCACCACTACAGAGAAGCATGACAATAAATTATCATTGCAAGGACTGACAACACCAGAATAAAACACAAATACAATACATATCGGAACATGACAATACATATCGGAACATGATAAAGAAGCTGTGTCATAACAACGAACAAGCCTACGATGAACGTCCAGATGGAAGGAAATAGGTCCCGACCCTCTCGAACCCAGGGACAGAGGAGACCAGGTTAAGGTCATCGCCAAAACAAGCCCTGCCCAACACCACAGAAGAAGAAATTAATAATTTTATTAGCAATATAAAAGTAGTAAGTTGAATGTCAAACTAATACAAGAATGTCGTTATAATATGTAATATGTAAATATATAATATAAATAATTAAACTAAAATAAGTAAACTAAGCACTGTAAACAGAAATATGCCAGCCCCCACTCCCAAACTGCCGTCCTCTTGGAGCTGTAAATATAATGGAAGATGTTATTGTGCCTTAGTTCTTGCTTGACAAAACCTGCATCACAGGCGAAATGGAGCCATAGCAAGTGGAAATAAATGAAACCACACCCCACGACTGTGTCCTGATCCAAATTCTCAAGGGATTGAAAGCAGAAGTGAGAAAATGTTAAAAGTCTGTACCAAGAAAGTCAGTGCCACAAAGGCGATCAACTACATTATATATATATATATATATATATATATATATATATATATATATATATATATATATATATATATATATATATATATATAAATAGTCAACACACAATTACGTGTGGAACAGAAATAAATTTCTGACTCACGTCAGGATCAGACCAGGTCTTTCAAGTGGAAGGCAAGGCGCTATCACTAAGCCATACAAGTCTAAAAATTTGGAACCTGAAGCAGCACCACCCAAGGAATTACCTGGGCAAGCTAACTGCTTGCATACCAATGAGTTTTCCCCAACTTCAGAAGTGACAGGCGCTATCCACTAAGCCATACAAATCTAAAGAGTTGGAACTGAGGAGCAATTTCTGTTCCACCGTGTAAGGTTGATTTCCAGCCAACTGAAGGGATAACCAGCGAAATGTTGTCTCCCCAACGGCTGGGAAAACTCGCTGGTATGCAAGCAGTTAACTTGCCCAGGTAATTCCTTGGGTGCAGTTGCCTCAGGTTCCAACTTCTTTTTAGATTTGTATGGCTTAGTGGATAAAGGCCCTGCCTTCCACTTGAAAATATATATATATATATATATATATATATATATATATATATATATATATATATATTTATATATATATATATATATATATATATATATATATATATATATATATATATATATATATATATATATATATATATATATATATATATACAGCTCCCTGTAAACCCTTAAATTTTCCATTCCTTTAAATTTCAATTCTTTCCTCCACAAAGCATTTCCCTTTGTTAAGTTGTCCTGCTTCGGCATCTCGTAAATTGACCCAAAACGTTCCTTAAAATCGGGTAAAAGATCCAGTGATAAATATCCAATATCCTTACAGTGCAAATTAAGGGCAAATTAGTCTAAGTGATACAAGTGATGAAGTTTCCTCTTTGTGTGTCGGCAACACGTGTTCATTGTGTCCTAGCCCAAATCCACTACTATTCAAAGAATGTGATTACGTGATTTCTTATAATTATCCTCTGGGCTACGTAATGTTTAGCATTTAAGAACGTGCATTGGTGTAATATTTCACAGGGAGATTTCATTTCTCTCATTTTGTGTGGTGTTAACTCATAACCTCTCTTACAGGGGAGGTAACATCTGCTCAGTCGCCAATCTGTGTCTGCTAAGTCTGGCTGCCATTCAAATTTTGAAACCATTTCTGGTCGCAGCCCGATTGCAAGAGTCCGTTGCTGGCCTAGAACATTTGCATTAACATGATTGTTATCCTGGGCTCACCCTTCTTAAAATTACCGCAAAGACGATTTAATGTAATTTTAACTTAACCGAGTTATTGTTATAACAGGGGAGGACTGTACATTGGCCCCTCCATATTTAAAATTGCTTATTTGCCAAGTAATGTATTATTGCTCTACTGTGAATATTCTCTGTGTCTGTACATCGGTTACAATTTACATTCTGTTTTGTCTCCTTGCATACTTGCCTTGTCTCTGTAAATAAACCCCTTTTAATTGTAAAAGAAGTCTAATTTCAAATGGCGACCTTAATCATGCGTGTAAATCAGGAAAAATCTAAGGTTAGTTCAAATACCTTCCTTTGTTTATAAACTCAGGCCTTGTGGTTTCCTTGGCAGTAATTTTTCAGAGAGAAAATTGTTTAATTCTCTTCCCAACCAAGCCCCCAATTTATAACTATATATATATATATATATATATATATATATATATATATATATATATATATATATATATATATATATATATATATATATATATATATATATATATATATATATATATATATAAATAATATATATATATATATATATATATATATATATATATAATCATGTCTGTGAGTTTATTTGCTGCTTTACCTCGAGTCTCGACCTAGTTCCATCTGACTCCAAATTCTTCCATCACATCTTAAAGCATTTAAAGCTATGGAAATGCATATATATATCCTTTAAAATTGCAGCCATATTTTCTGAAATACATGTTTTCTTAATTCTTGGCTCTTCTGTAAAAGTCTGAGCAGTTTATGCTTTCCTTGTCCGAAGAAAGATGAAACTGTCACAACCACTTTGCAGCATGAAGGAAAAGGATGTAATCTTTTTAGTGAACCAAGGGAAGCTTGTAGATCCCAGAGGAAGTGCAATGTCTTGCAGGCACTTTTCGCAACCAGGTTTTCGAAGAATTATATTTCTGTTTTCTGTTGTCAGTGCAGTCATAAGTACAAGAAGGTCAACATCATCTCAACAACGCTTAGCAATGTTGCTAGTAGAACAAACTCTCTGTACAACTGTCTGTATAATCTGCATCGTCAGTTGTTTGTTTCACTGAGATACCATTTTCATTTAGTTTTCTTGCCAAGCGGCTGATAAATCTTGATTTGTTTTGCTCATTTGATAGGAATTTTTCTTGACTAACAACAACTTTGGTGATAATCAAGAGAAATTTTATTATGTTATTATTATTTTATTTTTTTTTTTTGGAGATGTTGACCTGTGCAACGTTAGAGGATGAAAGGGATGGATACTAGAGAATTAGAGTGTCTTTAAAGGCACAGGCGGATGGTTAATTAGTTATTAGGAATACTTGCATCGGATGAAGTAGGAGGATTAACATTACCGTTAGTGAAATAAACCTTAGTCTTTATATCTAAAACTTTAGAGTCATCTTTGGATATTAATAATATAGGACATTGGTTACGTTTTTACGTGGAAAGGTTCCAGGAAATTTTATTATCTTCTTTGGCCAGTTATGCTATTAATCGAATTTTACTATGAAGATTTTCCAGATTTTACGTAATAATTCCAAATTTACCATTTATGAGATTAAAGGACAGATACAACAAGATCTATCATTCTTTTTTGTACACTGCGTGAGTCACCATGGAATAAAGAACGTTCTTTCGAGAATGGAGTTTTTTTCATGTAACATTTGCATGGGAATGATAGCTGGGTAACAAGATATTATTTCAAATATTTCAAAAAGCTGAAATGTTCAGATTGGAGGTCGAGTGGTAAAAGAGCTATATCTTATAAAAAAATGTTTAAAGTTGCTGAGTGAGTGCGGGAAGGTGAAAGTGATATCATGTCACGAATAGTAATTTTTTAAGAGATGTCGGGATAGCCATGAAATACTCTGCCTCTTCTTCACTATCGGTCAACAACTGGCGTCTCTTTTGAAAGGTTGAGAGTGTGCGAAGAAAGGGCAGGTAGACAAGAACTGCTAGTTTATTGATGTTGTTTTCAGATTTAGCTGGCCTTGTGCCAGCACGGGCTCTTGCTCTCAGAGCAGCCCGTAACAGTTTATTGATGTTGTTTTAGATTTAGCTGGCTTGTGCCAGCAGCGTCTGCTCTAGAGCAGCCGTAATAGTTTATTGATGTTGTTGTTTTAGATTTAGCTGGCCTTGTGCCTAGCACGGGCTTGCTCCTAGAGCAGCCCGTTGATGATGAGTCTGTGAGATGGGTGGTTAATGAAAAACTTTGTTATGATACATGAAAGTGATTTTTGGTGGGGGTAATTTTTTGAAATGAAAACATTTAACAGGCAAGGTTGCAACCTCTTTGAACCCTAAGGTACCCATCAGATGAGGATAGTTTATTGAGAAACGGCCAGCTTATAAAGCGGCGTGCGGACGTCGGCGCATACGCAGACGTCAAGTACAAAAATATACAAGTGACCAGATTCAAATCTATTTCTACACAAAACAGGACAGGTACATATAGATAACGTGATGATTAACAATAGTAGATTAGACACAAAAATCTCAAACATATACACTATGTCTAAGGGCAAAATGAATAGGTAATAAATGTACAATTACATAATGATAATAAGGCTGATACCCGCGACCTAGGGTCAGCTGTGAAAGGCACGTAGAAAACGGGAGGTTCTTCATAGAAAACCCGTTGAAGTGGGACTTTACAAGGTAAATCCTCGTCATTCGTACCACTGTTGATTAAGTGCATGGAACACTGCTATTCAAGTTATCATGACCCTATTCGAAATATTTTTTTTAAATAATTTGCAACCTCGTTTTAAAGCAGCAGTGAACATGGGTAAGAACAGGATCTAAGCAGGATCCAAAAGTTCTGGAAGAAGGTCCTGAAGAGAAACTAGAAAAAATTAACTGACAGAACAAAATATAGGTATCAAGTTCTTTTAATAAAAGTTGTTTCGAGGGTCCAGGGTCAGAGAGGAGGAGGTGAGGAAGGGGATGGAAAGGAGAGGGAAGGTTGGAGGGAGGAAGGGAAGGGGAGAGATGGTGGATATCTTATCCCTTCGTCAGATATTTTAGGTGTGTGTATCGTGTTGGAGGGTGAGAGGATTTGGTCATGACAGGTTGGGATATGCTGACAGGAGTGGGTCAGGTTAGGTTTGAGGGGATATTTATTTATATACATATATAGGGTTGGGTTAGAGGGGGCAAAGGGGTTAGGTTAAGTTGAGGATTCAAAGAAGTTACGACAGGTTGGGACATGCTGAAGGCAAGGTGGATTAGTTTGGGCTGGAAGGAGGGGTTGGGGTTACCAGATGTAAAATCAGGGATATGACGATTTTCTCATACTTATCTCACATAATTTAAGATGATTATTTGCATTTTTTCTTTAGCTTTTTATACTGCAGTATGACAGCAGAGAAGAAAAAAATTTTTATACTGTATTCATAATGATATTTTAACTATTAACACACAAAGGTCTTCTCATAAGAAACCAATGAAGAAGCTTACCACCTTCTAATTTTTTTCCCATTTTTACTTTGTGCAAAATGCTTAATTCATTAAGTTTCCTAGTTATTAATGCCAGATTTTTCTTTCCAACAGAATTCTTTTCGCCTAAGTGTGTTCCACCATACAGTTGACGTTTCTGAAGCTAGATCAGCAGTATTTTCAGAGCAGCATAGCTACTGGCCATTGCCCTTCATGAGACATCGTTGGTAACAGATGGCAGTGATTCCTAGTGGCGAGAAGATCCTCTTGACGACTGTGTGTTTGTTTCAACAGTTGCACCTGCAGCAGTTTATTCTTTTGTTCCTCGTGGAAAACAGCCATTAAAAAAATACTTTTGAGAGATGCATTGCCTCAGGCTCGTTCATTTACCAGCCAAAGCTACGAATAGCACCTTTGTCTAGTGATCATTTGCTAGTCCATGAAGAGGATACCAACAGTCTCCTCATGGTTGAAATAAATACTGGACTTGTGCATGTAATTCAGTTAAGTAGCTCTTTCTTCGACACTGCTGCTGAAATAATAATAAGAAAGCTTGGAACAGGTGGAAACCAAACATTTTTTTAGAATGTGTAAAGACAGGGCTGAGGATGGACAAGTTGTCCTTTGGGAAGTTGGTGGTGGACGTATGGTATTCTTGGATTTCACGGATAACCTTGCAATTGTTCTATATCTGTGCCTCTGAAACTATCATCACTCCATTACGTAAACTCAGGAAATCAGTGGCTTGCTGTGCAGATCAAGCTGGAGAAAAATAGTTACTGGTGATAGTCAAACATGTCCTCAAGTACTTCATCCCATCTCTCAAGTTTCAAAAGAAAATAGCTGTGACCTAACAGCTATTTTGAGAGATTACAACAATTTGACTGATTTTATTCTTTCTGGTGCTGGCCAACAAATAAGTGCACCAAGTCAACATGATTGCCCCCTGGAGATTCTTTGGCTGCTGTTGCTGTAGGATTTCCTGAACTAGATGCCAGTCAGAATGAGGTTTATGTCTGGGAGAGAATTAAAATCTGTAGCTTGTACATGAACACTTCTGATCCAAATGGTGTCATTGTTTTACTGAGTGATGCTGGGCAAATAATTAGAGCTACTGATAAAGCACCACGTGGAGCATTTGAAAGTGGCTCTCTCCAAGCACAGCTGGATCATACTTGAAGTAACAGACTTGATTAATCACAGCATCAGTTACATCCCTGTTCCTCGGGCATCCACATTCCTCCTCCATACTGGTCTTGGTCCATGGTAAGGCGACAGCCCAGCTGCTTATCTCTGCAATAAGTGGTCAAGGAGTTGTCTCTGTGGATTCAGCTGGGGTTGTTCGTGTGTGGCAAACAGGTAACAGGGCTAGAACGAGCTCTTACTGAGTGGGAAAGTTAATTGGTGAAAACACAGGCATTTCTGGTTGGATGTGGAACGTGCTAGTGGGCTAGATATTTCATCCCCAAAGGAAAACATGGAAAAGAGGACCCACAGGTGCTCCTCATGTGGTGAAATACCTGGGCTGGAGGTACAGGTGGGCGTGATACAGCTGGTTTAGGAGGTAAAGGTGGGCCTACAGATTAGACATGGGTCATGATGTGTACCAAGTTCCTCAGGCTGAAAAAGATGCTGTTTCTGATGAAGTTAAAATGGCTGCTTATAAAATGGCCCAAAAAGCTTTTAAGGGAACGTCTACGTGAAATACAAATGATGAATATGATGCCTCATTGTGAAGTTATCAGGGCTGTGAAACCCACAAGTACATTGCCCTCAGAGGAATCATTAATTCCCTTCAGGCAAAGGAAAAGAAAGACAGTGGACACGACATCCGTACTTCTGGTGAACTTGATGACACTAAACTGATAGAGGGCTTAGCAGGAGGCAATATATATCGTCAGAGAAGAGAGAAAGAGGAACCAGAAGTTGGTGCACCACAAGCTCGCCCAAAACTAGATTACTTGTTGATCTCTCTGGTTCTATGTATAGAATTTAATGGGCATGATGGGCGCCTTGAGCGGGAACTAGGCTACCTTAATGGTAATGGAAGCCTTTGAGATTTGAGACCAAATTCCTTTATGATATTTATAGTCATTCAGGTGAAAGATGAAGCAGTGCCATTGGTCGAATGCAGAAAAATTCCTAGCAATAATAAGAACGATTGAATGTCTTGAGATTATGCAGGCTCACACAGTTCTGTAGTGGTGATCACACTTTACCAGCTGCAGAGAAGCAGTCAAACAACTTGCATAAGAAAGAATCTGATGAGAACTTTGTTATTTTACTCTCAGATACAAATTTGGATAGATGTAGCATCCGACCAAGTGGCTAGCTAAAGCTTTGACTTCAGGAAGCTTCTGTCAACACTTATGCTATTTTCATTGGTTCCCTTGGTGATCAAGCAATTTCTCTTACTAGAGCCTTACCTGCTGGTCGATCCTTTGTCATCTTGACCTCAAGAAAATGCCGCAGATCCTTCAACAGATATTTTACTTCTGCAGTGCTTAAATAAAGTGTATAATTAGAGCAATATGAATATTTCATTTATATAAATACTGTACTGTAGATGTCTAAATCAAAATAATTGGTTTTATTATAATAATAATTGTAAACTTTCTTTGTTTAAAGGAACAATTATCACAGCTTCTCCTAAGAAATCTTACATTTTGCAGGCTGTTTATGAATAAATGTGAAGTTAATGTAACTGGCCATTAAATGTCAGTGTGAATTCAGCGTTCAGGCAGATTTGAACTCACATCAAGATACTTTTGGGTACCAGCACAGCGTACAACCATGCTATGATGTAAAAAAATTTCTTCATTCAGAAGGTGCCACATGTATTAATCCAGTGTCGCCCTAGTGGCAGACTCATGCTGTCACTTACTTCAAATTGAAGGAAAGTTTTATACCAATGTGGCATAGTTAGTCATGCTTATTTGTAACTCAAAATCATCTTGGATACAAGTTGAAATTCACTTGATGGCTGAAAATGATTCTCTGATGTAATTATTAGACCATTAATGTTCATTTAGTTATATCATCACTTTCTGTGTTCTGTAATGATATGTACCATGATGAAAATTAAATTGTTTTCTTTTAATTTATTTTTATCGCCCTCCTTACTAAATATATTCAGGTGCAGTACAGGTTCAATATTCAAACATTTTCTAGTTTGATAAATCCCACTGATATGCTGTTAGGTCAAAAAGCCCCCTCTGTAATCAAGGTGCCGTTTCACCCAGTCTTCCATGAGCTGCTATATTAAAAAATATTCCTAAAAATATCTCAGATTCTAGAATTTTGCAATGCTAAATGTAGTAGTGCAATGTATTTTTATTATGTAGTAAGTTGGTATACAGCATTATGTATTTCTATTTTGTAATAGATAGTTTACAGCATAAGTTTTTCTTTACAATTTCTGACCTTGATAATCAATACAAAAGACATAAATTCTCTAACTTATTCTAAACTTTATCAAAACATATATGCTGTAATAGATTAATAGTTAGCCTACTTAATTTTGATAATTAATTGATTTATGGATACTAAGACTAGTGTACGTCTAGGTTATTGATGCCATAATAAAATTAAATAGGAAACTTAAAAAATAAATTAATATAAAAGGAGTTTCATATAAGTAATATCTGTGTATATATATATTTTAGTTTATGCCAGAGGGGGAGACTCTAATTTCCTGAAATAAGAGGCTCTGTGTATATATATATATATATATATATATATATATATATATATATGTAATTTTCTTATTCGACTTTCGTTATATAATCATAGCTAACAATATAAAAAGAATGGTGAGGAAAATTCATATTACGAAAAAATGACGAAACAATTTGAAAAAATTTTTCAGATGATTGGGCAAAGAGTCAAGAAGAAACTATATTTCGAATCCAGATAAAAGCTTATTGACTAATAAAATAATATTGAATAATCATCAATGAAATTATATATAAAAAAGAAAGAAAGAATTTAACCATTATTGTTGTCAAAAACAAAAAAGAAAAAATCTTAACGTCTTTATGTTATCCTGTGACCTCCACATTGGGGCAGGAAAAGTTTAAACTAAACTGTCTCATCACTTGCACACGATACGATGTGGCAACGGACTCAGCTGCAACCACAATCATTAGCTTGCATAATGTAGATCTTGCTCGGCAGCTGAGCGTAAATAAACATCCATGTATAGAGAATAAAACAACAGAGAGAACGAGGAAATATATATAAATTCATTGTAAAAGTGGAGGACGGCCCCATTGTTGTACTACTGTTAGGATCATCATCGTATGATCACTGAAAGAGCCCGCCTAACTCCCTGACAAGCCGGTGTTATATAAGAGAGAACGTTACGCTTTCCTTCAAGTTGCTGCTCAAAACCATTTGTAACAGGTTACATGAGACCAAGATATTATTTCATCATAGTCCACAAGAAACACTTCATATCAGGAAACACAAAGAATAGAGGCTGTGGTTTGTGTTATAATATAATCCAGTGGCTGATGATTTCTGTAAGAATCATCTTTTATGATAAGGAGCAGACATTCTCCATTGATGAGCATGGTAGTCTTCTTCACTCCTGGCGTTTAGCATTAACTAAATTAATGTTGAACTTCTTGCTAATTTTAATTCGTTAGAAACTTAGGTAATAAGAAATACAAAAATAGGGCGTTTATATATTGGTTAATTTCATAAGAGGCATCAAATGATAGGCCTGGTTAGTAATGAAAGAAATGAGAAATTACACATGATAATGGCATTACAGTATATATATATATATATATATATATATATATATATATATATGTATGTATGTATGTGTGAATGTGTGTGTGTGTGTGTGTGCATGTGCATGCCCTGTGACGATTATATTCTATGTATTACAAAACAGACGTGAATCTGTTAGTCTAGTTCAGTATATTTTATATTTAGTTTCACTAGTTCACAATATACATAGGATTAGTCATTCAAAAAATTTGATTAAGAATAATGTGCAAAGTCTTTACAAAAGTCGTATTTGTTGATGTTAATAAGACTAATAGTTCAACTTATAACAGTTGTAGGCCTATGTCTACAAAGTTCACACATATGAAGGAGATAAAACAACGATAGTGATGGCAGTTGAGATGAAAATATTAAATATATAAGAACAGCGATAAACCTCTGAAAGTATTATAGTAACATCCTTTTTATTTAAGCAAAGTATGACAACAGTAAGCAGTATCAGAAAAGGCCCTGTTTATGGAAAACAGGTAATTTCTCAGACCCACCACTAGTGTTCAGTTGTTTCACGCGCTTACAACTGAGTTGCCAAATAACGCCAGATGTTGCTATTATAAGCTGATGTCCGAAAAGTTTTGAAGTATGTTGCAAAACATTTTTTGAGTGATTGTACATACTTATATTGTGTTTGCATGTAAACAATATGTATCCAGTTATGTATTATATGTATATATATATTCATATATATATATATATATATATATATATATATATATACAGGCGAGGAGAGAGAGAGAGAGAGGAATTGTATATATATTTATATGTATAATATCAGTTCAGCCATATCAGTTCAGCAGGTGTTCCTCCTCCTAATCAGACTCTTATCGATAAAGTGGGATTAATAACAGATATATTGGTTCAACTCTTATCAATCATACAGCTGTTGATGAGTCATGCAATGGATCTCTCTCATATCAGTTCGGAGCCTTGGCAACACTTAGGTTACTACATAATTTTTATATATGCATGTTATTTTCCAGCAAAATATGAAAAATAAATTAATAATAATAAATAATAATAATAATTGATAACGCCAAATGACACCTTTCTTGAGGACATAAACATTTCAGGACGCACAAAATGGCACCTTTTATTTCTACTTACTCATAATTTTTTTACATATGCATGTTATTTTCTTCAGCAAAAATATAAAAATAAATAAAATACACAAAAATAATATAAGATAATAATAATAATAATAGGGACGCCAAATGACACCTTTCGAGTTTGAGGACGCCATAAATGTTCTGGACACCAAATGGCACCTTTTACCTAACTATTATATATAGGAGATATATATATATATATATATATATATAGATATAGATATAGATATTAAAACAGTGTGACTGAAGATATGTGTTAATTGATTCATCAGGTCCTGTTATTGATCCTATATATACATGGATATACTTATATTACAGCAGGTACTTCCTTTTCATTATATATTTGGGGATTGGGGTGACACTTCACAGAATGCATAATATCTTTTAAAACCCCTTACAAATATGGTTTCCTCACTACCTATATACTGCTATTAAAATATTAGAAGCTAAGAGAACAAAGGTTCTGGGAGTATTTGCAACCAGCATAGGGATTTTTATTTATTTTGAAAATTAAAACATGGCGTTCTTAAGACACGCCCTCTAGGTAAGAAGGCTGCGCGACACAAGAGTAAGTTTATATATTAAAATATAAATACAAACGTTTGTTCTTTAAACGAAGCTGAAGTCTAAACATGAACCGTTTCATTGCTTATCGTATGATGCCAAGAACGTTTGCGTGTGTGTGTGTGTATACTGTATATATGTGTGTGTGTGTGTCTTTGCGCGCGTATGATCATTTAATCAAATTTAAAGATCAGTTATGAAGTGTACAAATGCTAGTTTTACATGATTTCTGATGTTTAAAAAGATCGTGCTCAAAATATATCTTGTATATTCAAACAGCCGAAGAGAAATATATATATGCACTTATTCTTCCCACATGTGTATATGTTCAGTTGTGTGAGCTAACTTGTTCATTGGGTATACGAACCAAGCTGGCATTTTTAATACATTTATGACGATGAAACAGTAAAGGTTGACTAATTGCCGGCACAGTAGAGGAAGATAATGGGAAATGAATTACACCTGTAGAGCTTATTATATTCCATTAGAATAATGCAGCGCGGATTAATTCATGGCTCTGTGGCACTTTTGAAACCACGTTGATCTGATAATCGCAGGGTTGCTAGCTAAATTCATACAACCTGCATTCAAGGGCAACACGTAGGAAGGTAGGCTTTAGAAACCTGTTACTTTGAAGAATGGCGTTTTATATTGTTTGAATTTTTTCTTCGAATTTTCTCAATATTAGGTTTAACTTTTGTTATTCCTGTTTGTTTGTTTTTTTAATTAACAGATAATTTTAACTTAAAGGCACTGTCAAACGTCAAATGTTTAATATTTCCAAGGCTGACTTTCATCATTTTTGTGTATTAATATTTAGCAAGCAAGATTTAGGGAATCTTGAATGGTAAAATAAAAAAAGGAACGTGAACATTAACGTTAAATCGAGGGGAAATTAGGGCCTTTAGGCAGTTTGAATGCAAAACGTCAGGAATTTCCCGTTTCATTATTCATGGTTCAGTATCTTAATGAGGAAAGGAAAGGAAAACTATGCATTGTAACGTTTTAAGTAAAATACGTGAGTGTATTTTCGCAAGAAGATTAAAACATTGAAATTCACTTATATGATAACTAATCAGTTAAAAATACCTTAATAGAACCAGGTGCTATCATGGCCTCCATTTTAATAAAAAATTTCCTGGTCTGGAGCACATGAATCAGAGTTGAAAATCATCTTCAAAACGCGGCAGAAAATCTTCGTTGAGAGTCTTCTGTTTTTAGTGTATTTTGGGATCAAAAGCTCATGGGAAATTATTTATTGGGAATCCTCACAGACGGGATTGTCTTTTTCTAATTTTTTTTTAAATATACATGTATTTTCTTTCTTTAAGTTCTTATTCATTAAATTATTTCTGTCGTTATGATCCTAAAGAAAAACAACAGACATTCTTTTTCCGATATCATTTTTTTTTCTTCTGGCACTTTGCCCTTCATTTTGTTCTTTTATTACTAAAAATGAACACAAATATTTGATACAGAATGCCATTATGCTATCAAAAGTAAAAACAATAAAAAAACTGAAAAAGACAAATGAAAAGAGCATCTGTATAGAAGAAAATTAATATCCTTTTTAATTTTAGAAGAACACTGCAGAAAATGAGAATCCTTATCATTCTGACTGTAATGTTATTGTTTTGAACTCTTATAACCAATTTCTGTGCAAACTGAAGCAGGCTAAGATAACGCTAAGAAATATGAGACAGATGGAGCAGCACGTTAACCATCTGAAGCATCTTCTATCTTTAGAACTAAAACAATATCTCAAATACAACAGGCGACATATCGTAATTGAATATCGAAGTCATGTTCCTCCCATCCCACAACAATTTTGTGTCCTCTTCGGTTTTTATCAGCCGTGATGTAAAATTATATCCTCGAACGACAAATTCTACACGGAAGAGGCTACTTGGGCGATCTGCCAAAGGGCGTTAAATCCACCACACACAAAGGACGGCGCAACACTTGTGGGCGAAGTCGTATCCATATTCTGTGACAGGGAACAATGGCCGCTGCTTTAAAAAATAAATGTTCTGTATACAGTTTTGTTTTATTCTTCTCTAATTTTTGGTGTAGAATTATTTCAGTTTTATTAAGTCATTCTGAAAAAATAACAATAAGATCTTTGTATGTCACTTTACACAATTGTCTTGAGAAAACTTATATATTTTTTATATAATATACTTCAAAAGAGATCAGGCAATTCACTTTAGTATTTTGCGGTGCTAGAGATATAATATCTATATTAATACCATATTCATTGATTTTTGTTGTCAAATAACTTTTCCATTGTGTTCATATATAATCATTTTTATGGAAGAATTTATATGATATATATAACTAATGTATAAAGATTCAGACGTACTCATGATATTTGATATCTTGACAATACATATGTATATATATATATATATATATATATATATATATAGATATTATATATATATATATTCATATATTTTATAATTTTACAAAGAATATTTACTTTTTTTTTTGAGAATATTTAAGTTTATGTTATGAAATTGGACGCTGTACGAAGTGTCATATTTCATTTTATAAAGATCTCAAAGAACTAATGAAAGTAACTTGAAAATAAACGTAATTTAGAATTGATAATTTCAATTTTAATAGTAATGTAATTTGGATATAATATCTTTCTTGATAAAGCGTAGTATGTGAAAGATGTGTGTCCATAGGGCTTGTTTCATTTCATTTAAAATCAGTTGTGATAAAAGGGCGCTTTGTATTTAAAGTTTTGACAGGTTTGGGATAACAGATGGATTCATCCCATACGGAGCTTCAAGATGCAATTTCATCTTGTTACATGCGTTGGTCACTGTCACAAACCCACTAATAAGAAAAGAATACATTCACTTCAATTTACATTTGTTTTTGTAAGACTGCGTAGGCAAGCGTTTTGCTGGGATGACATCATTTGTCCTTCTAAAGCTTCTCCAGTATCTGAATGTGCCAAAATTTAAAGAAACGTCAACTCTCTTGCTACTAGAACTTTTGTATCTCGGGCGTGTAAATGCTTTAATGACATGTGTAATTGTTTTCACAGGAGTTTTTGAAAAATAAAAATTTGTTTCATTCTGATTTCTAGAGACCACAGGGCTGAAATTCTCTCTCTTCAAATCCTGGGAAAAATTCTTTTACCACGGATAGGCATTGCTGGTCCACCTAAAAGCATTAAGTTTGAAGTTGTTTAGCATTCTTAGATTTCGTTCTTATCACCTGGTAAGACCTTTGTTTACTGTGTGCCTTGAATTGAAGTGCTGTCAGGTATGACGTTTTCACTTCTTTCTTTCTTGTCTGCTATTTCAGTGACATCCTCTTTGGTATTTTTTAAAATTTAGTCTTCTTCTTATATTTAACATGGTATCTTCTTTATTTTTAGCTGTTCTCTATTTCAATCTAGTTTTCTTTCATCATTTACAACTCACTGTCTGTAACATTGTCTTTATAGAAAATTAATAAATATTTCTTTTTAACGTGTGCAGATGCATCCTCTTATTTCTCTCTCTCTCTTCTGTAATTCTTGGTCTTTTAAATTCTCTATTATCTAAATTCCTGATAAAGTTTTATTAAATGTTGTTTGGGCAAAATTAATAATGATAGTAAATTGGGGATGTTATGGTGGAGAACACTGTAACTGCGCTCTTGTTGTGACATTCATTGAGTAATTCTAATTTCTTGAATAATTTAAAAATAAACAGCATTTAAAATTTTTGAAAAACAGTGTTTCAGAATCTAAGATGAGTGATGGATTGAGCGTTGTGGGTTCATTCTTGATAATAAATCTTTTTTCTTGACAGCTCAATTCTTTAGGGCGTTTAACTTTAACTTTCGTTATTTGTATTTTTTTCTTTGGCCTCTTATATATAGTTCCAACATAGATGTCACTAGCTTGCTTCTGTTTTCAGGTTTTTGAGACTAATAAACTAAGTCCCTGATTATATAAATCGGGATATAAATTTACACTAATAAGACGCTGTGTATATAATACGTTCCATTCTCTTCTCCGTCTCTCTATCTCCTCCTTCTCCCTTTTTAGTGTTTTGGGCTATGACATTTTTATAGGGTCATAGTTCATGAGGCATGTCGACAATACATCATTGGTCCCCTGGTTAATGAATACCATACTCTTTGTCAACTTCATCTATTCACCATTTCATTATCTCTTCAATTCTTACTTCACCATTGGATCTTTCTTTCCATGGCGAGTTCATGACAGGCAGTTTTCAAAATGTTTATTGCCAGGAATATTAATTGATTTGGGTTGACACAGTCTGCCACTAAGTTTATAAAGGCTGGAACAGTCATAAAAATGTTTGTTTTGTCTTGGCTCTTGAAAAACACTACATACACTTTCTTAGGGTGTCTGATTATAACTGTAAGACCACGAGCCTCATATTGCTATATATATCTAAATACTTGTTTTCTGTATAGTCTATCTGTGTTTCTATAATTCAGAGAATTCCAATCCATTTACACACACACACACACACACAAAGAACATAAGCTGTAAACAAAATGAAGGTGAAAGTGAAGATCTTACCTTATTGTACCAAATTGATCAAAAGAATAGAAGGTCGCCATAGGAAATGAGTCAATGGTAACATTACAATGAATTTATTTACACATGAAGCAATCAAATGAGGCTGGAACTGAGGATCCAGCAGGCAATCAAACTTAATGAAAAATGAAAATTATTGTGACGTGAATGGCATGTCTCAAATTGGAAATCGTGATAAATAAGGCTTTCTCAAATTATCGTGATTCCCGTAATTGGCTTTGTGTGCAACGATGGAAATGCTATTCAGACTTCTTTGGTTTCAGAGATGGCAGTATTCTTTAAGGATTTGATTCACAAGCGTGGGGTTCAACTGAGCAGAGTGTGGTTGAACTCCTGGAAAAAGAAGCCAGGATTAGCGATCTAGCACAAATAATTTCTCTCACATGAACCTATGCACTATGGAGGAATTAATCACTTGAGTTACTTAAATTAATTAGCCCATAATTTGCACCTTGGAGGGAATAATTGAGTGCTGATCACTGAATTGAATTAGATTGGTTTCAAAGCAAGTCATGGGGTGAATCATGGGCTGCTTGGTTTTAGGTTGGCTTAACAAAGGGGCTGCGTTTTAGAGAATGAAAATTGAAATTTGGAGAAATGGAAAAAGAATTTCATGGAGAGAAAGGAGCTGGCTTATTGACTAATTGGGTCAACATACCTGGTGCCTGTAGATGTTTTGCGCTTAATATTTAAGGTTTGGCCGATCAACGTGGTTAGTTGTCACCAGTGGAAGATGGAAAAATGCCCGTCTGTACAGGTTGCTGGTTGTGCTCGAGGTGTATGTGTGTGAGAAACCAGGGTGCTCCTTCCAGATTGTTTTCATTGGAGTGTAGGCCTCGGTTGATCTGCAAAAGTCATACAGCCAGCAAAAAGAGTGGAGAAAATTGGGTCTTATGTTAAGTACTTATAGGTTAAGTTCTTTTCTACCTCACAGCCTGGATTCGCCTATAACACTAATGACAGGCATCAGCTACTAGACACGTGATGTAGGGGTCAAAGGGGTTGCTATTGTACTCACTTCCATTCAGGTGTGGAGAGGGATGTGTTCTTAGTTCAAAATAAGTGCTAACCTTACCTTTCCCACCAAGACATTTGTTCCTAACATTCAATGAGAATTGCTTTTAATTACAAATTCAAATATTATTTTTGGCTGGCTATGGAGGAAGGAATGGAAATACGTGAAAGGTATCCCCCTTTGAAAAGGCATTCACACCCTTTCTGGCATGAAGGTCTTGGCTAAATGGCTATCCATCCCGACTAGTTGGCTAGTGTCCCTACATGAATTGTGCTTTTGCACTGCAATGGCTAAATGGACCTACCTAACTGCTAAGAGGGATACTCAGGTTGGCTAACTTACATACTACAACAGGCCTAACCTATCTAAGGGTATAGACAATTCCACTAACTGTCTCTAACGACAGGAGAACTCTACTCCTAGGCAAATGCACATAGTAAATATTTAACCTAACCTACTATCCTAAGACTCTGGCACTGAATAATGGTCTAACGCAATGAATTATGAGTTATGCAAAGCTTTATGATTAATACACACAACAAAATTAAACATGAGTAACCTGAAGGATAAATCATGGCATACAATTAAGAAAGGTATCATTTTGAGTCTGGAATGGTTTTGGAGGAGGTAAGTTGAAATAAGGTTAGTATGTTACAAATGCCTAAGGTGTTACGAGTTAATTTTACTGGGGCAGAGATCATGCAGGCTACCTCCTCAGGGCAGGTGCCAGGATCACTCTGAGATGGAAGTGGCACTGTGCCAACTGGGCATGAGGGCCAAGGAGAGCTTGTGGCTCTGATTTGTTAATTGGATCTCTTCCACCACTTCTTCTTCTTTGGAGGCCTCCAAGGTCTGGCTAGGCCATACCTAGGAGGTGATGAGGGTACCGACTCTGGAGAAAGGCCAGGAGCACTGGCAGGAGCAGGATCAGGAGTAGCCTCTTTAGCTACTGGCTGGTCTCCTACTCCAGCTGCTGCGACAACCGTCGTGGGAATTAGAACCAATTTGCATCCTGGCCAGACAGTTCCTGGTCGACCAGAAAGAGGTAATGTCAGGCCTGCCAGAGGGTCATCTGCAGCAGGTGGAAAAGTAGGAAGAAGAAGCATCAGGGGTCAGAGGCTCACAAATGGCGATGACTAATTAGTGGGGTTAGGTGGATCTCCCAGGAGGATTCGTGTCAGGTTCTGGATCCGGCACTGGCACTAACTCAGGGCCAGGCACAGGGATTGAGGATGGTATGGAGATTCTGGCTAAGATAGGCGGAGCTTGGCTCTGACCAGTGCTTGCAAGTGGCACTGGCAGTGAATTGGATTCAGACGAGTCTGAAGAGGGACCCCGGGGTGCAAAACCCCTCGGTGTACCTGGAGTAATAGGCGACAGAGATTCCTGTCTTGGGGTGAGGCCAGGCCTCTTGGGTTGGTTGTTTAAAGGTTGGGCACTTTGACCATCTTCGGGAGTGCCCTCTTATGCTGCAGTCCTGCAGCAGTATTTGTAATATCCCTTCGTGGTGAGGAGGAATTTTTGGTGGCTGTCCAGTTGTGAGCCTGTCAGACTAGGCCTGGAATGGTTATGATTTTGCCTGGTCCAGTTCGCTCTTGGGCAAACGGAAGGTTGGGCTGATGGTGGCACAGCTGTCACAGAGGCTGTACCCGCTCAGGAAGTTTTGGCATGGCCTAACTGGTGGAGGCAGTCAGGCAACAGAGTGGTGGGGGTGGGACATCCCCAGAGGATGTCTCGTCCTAGCAGGGATTCTCTCCTGTGCAGAATACATTTCACCACACCAAGGCAGTGAATTTTGGTACTCCAAGGGGTAATCACCTGAGTTGGACTGTGGGAACGGTCAAGGATTGTTTGTCCCCCAGGTTACTGTTCACCTGGTTTGCTTGTCTATGGTGGCACTGGCTGGCACTTTGTCCTGATCAATCAGGCTAATATCCGAGCCAGCGTTGGCAGTAGTTGGTAGGTGCACTGGTGGGCTAGAGCCATCCAGATGGGCCATGGAGACGGACTGAGTCCAGACCCGCTCAAGATGAGACCTTTCGGGCGGCACAGCCAAGGAGGCTGTGGCACTGATCAGGTTGACATGCCTGGGAGAGACCATATGGTTTGGGCAGCCAGGATACCCAGCAGAAGAGTGCCCTGGAGTCCCACAGTCTCGGCAGGGTCCCCTGGGATAGGATGATCTCCTGGCAGTGACGGTCTGCTGGGAAGGTGGTGTGGAGTTAGGAGGAGAGGAGGAGAGGAGGAGTGGCGGTTATTGGTAGGCTGCCGTTGGTTGTTGCCCTGGTAGTTTTCTGCCTTGTAGTAGCACTTGGCTTTGCAGTATGACCATACTTCTTGCAGTTGGGGCAAAAGAGGTTTGCTAGGTGGTCCGTTCCTTGGGCGTGTTGAGCCTGAGAGGTATCCAGGTGGCACTACGCAGTGTTGAAAAGTGCTGTGGGAGACATTAAACCTTTCCCAGGCATCGGCCAAGTGGCAGGCTTCACTAAGAGTGGGTGACTGCTTATCACTGAGATACACAGCCATAGACCCAGGCACACACTGGAAAAGGTCTTCCAGCATGGTCCTATTGAATAGTTCCTCGAAAGTCGTGCATTTCAGGGAGTCGACCCAGCGGGTCCCAGCCTGAGTCTTGTAACAGGCCCATTCTGTCCAGGACCAGCCGACTTCCTTGTCCAGACCTCGGAACTGCTGTCTCCACTTCTCAGGGGTTATTTTGTATGCCTTGGCTATTACCTAACTGACTGCGGCCATGTCTCGTTGATTCTGCTCCAGTGAGCGGAGGGGTACCTTTGCTTTACCTTCCAGGTGTTTGATCAGCACTAAGGCCTTCTCAGCCTCAGTGGTGTTGAAATTATCAAAGAGCGCTAGCAACCTCTTCCAGCCATGCTTCAGCTCTTCCCTCAGTCCACTTGGGGACTAGGGTATTAAGGCTTGATAGTGGAGCATTTGAGGTGTGGGGCTAGAGGCTTGTTGGGATGCTATGGCTTACCGTTTTCTTTCCTTGCTCTTTCCAACTCGAGCTCCTTGTCTTTGAGCACCAGCTCGCTTGCCTTGAGTGTTTGCTCGCTTTCTTTGAGGGTTAACTTGTGTTGTCTTCTCATTTCTTCTTCTCATTTGCACTGTCTCCTCCTCTCTTTTCTTTCTTCTTCCAGCTGCCTCTGCTCGGCTTCTTGCTGTCTTTTCCTCTCCTTTCTTTCTTCTTCCAGCTGCCTCTGCTCGGCTTCTTGCTGTCTTTTCCTCTCTTCTCTTTCTTCATCTTCTTCTCTTTCCTCGTCTCGCTGTCTCTGTTGGGCTAGCTGTTCTTTGATCCACTTGGTGAGTGCGGGTCCCATGAGACCGGCCTCCTTCTCTAGATCCTTGAAGGCTTTGTGCTCCTCGGTTGCCATGTTGCTGGTGGGGAAGGGCGGCTAAGTGGGTTGGCTGGGCGTTCTTAGAGGAAAGGTTTGTGACAATTGCGGGAAGGGTCCCGTAATCTGGTGGCACTTCAGTGGTGTGGAACCCTTTTAATAAGGTGGCACTGTGGTTGAGTGTGCCATGCAAAGGTCACACTGAGGGAGCGTTCCTGAGGGAGCAATACAAAATGTCAGTGCACAGAATGGCACTGAAGGAAATGGCACTCTGCCTGAGGCAGAAGGTAATCAAGGAGTAAGAGGGAAAGGAGAGACTCCGGCAGAAAGTCAGTGAGGAAGGAAAGGGAAAGAAGAAAGATAAGTGCTTCAGTAATTGGCTTGGTTGGCAGTGCCTTAGATTAGTGGCACTGTGGGAAGGTAACCCTAGGGCATGTCACTCGTGGGTGGCTAGTTTTTAAAACTAGAGATTACTTCCTGACATGGGGAAAGGAAGCCTTCTCCCTGACAAGAGGAGAGGAAGGATATGGGGGTTGCGCACAATATGCGATTTGGTGCTTGTAGCATACGCAAGTCTTGAATGAGGTACCTACTCGTGCATGGCAGTTGATAAACGCATAAGTAATTAGTTGTCCGAGCGCTCGATGATGTACAAGAATTTATATGGGCTGAAGCACGAAATGGAAAAAGCAGGTATGCAATATCATTCACTGAACACGAGCACTTACAAATTCTGCTCACTGGGTATAATAAAAAGATAATGGAGTTGGATCTTTGAAGTTTGAAGATTGGTTAAAAGAAAGAAAATTCTTTGTATTTGGCTGTTATGATTCGTTGGTTGTTTTTCCAACTCATTGAATAAATTGGTGTAAGTCCATTTGTTATGGTAAAAGGAAGGAAAGCAAAACATCAAAAGAAAATCTCTCTCTCTCTCTCTCTCTCTCTCTCTCTCTCTCTCTCTCTCTCGGAGAGCGTGAGTGTAATGGAACGTACTTGTTATGAATTAAGTTACTCTACCTTTGTTTTAAGATAAATTACAATGGCAAAATTGCACTAAGTGATTTTTGAAAATGGAATCTTGGTGTTTACGTAACTTCACTGATTCGCTCTCGCCATGGCAAGTAATAGTAAGCGAGATTTCAGATTATTTCAAAGATATTCAAGTCTTCGGGAAGGTTTACGTTAAGGTTGCAAAGTGATGAAACTTCGTTCAGCGTGAACGAAAGATGTGGGATTGAGTCACGTGTGTGAGAACAGCTGAGTGGGTCGACTCGCTTTGTCGCCTGACTTGTGGCTTTGTCATGCCAACAGAGAATGGGAAGTGTGGGAGAGAAAACAGGTACAAACAACAAAACTCTACTTTCTTCGCTAAATGCGGGTTTCGAATGCAAAAGTGAATTGTTTTTAACTTTAAACATCAGCAATGTCTTTACTTTACTTTACTGAATATACACTGGGAGGGTTGTTAAATAAATATGCTAAGAATGTTTTCCTTGGTACAACCATCAAATGATCCTCACAGGCGCCATCTTGAACAGAATGTCTGCTTGCTCGCTCGGCATTGGGATGCCAGAGACAGCTAAACTTGGTTTAGCCACCATGTGAATTCGAGATATATATCACAGACAGAGAAATTGTACGCTTTCTCGGCTGTTACTGTTCGTGAATAAACTCCTAGCTAACTCGTTCTCGCTAACACATGCAGTAATTCCCTAGTAAACACTTCCTAACTCCTATGCTCATTCATCTGGCAACACACACACACACAACAATTCCCTACACTGGGAAGTTTGCAGGTGAATGTTCGCTTTTGCCGCTCTGTCTCGCTAATTTAAGAACCTATACGCTTTCACCTGTGTTTTGAAGAAATTCTAACTTGGTGGGTTGTGTTTCCTTAAAGAAGAATTTATATCACTTTCCTATTTAACCCTATGAATCCTTAATGTTACAAGACTTAATGATAATGTCCTTTTACCTTAATACTCTTCGCTCCAGTCACCTTTATGCCTTTGTGAATAATGAAATTAATTAATTTAAATGAATTATTTATTCCTGGTTCATTTCGTTCTTAGTCTTTGGCAAATAGTGAAGTTAATTTTGCTAATCCGACTAGATTCTGGCAAGGAATCATCACTTTTACAGATTGTGTCTCTTTGGAAGACTGCAAGGGGGTTTTCTGAGTGTTTACTGCCAGAGGGGCCAAAAGAGAACACCAAGCTGTAAACAAAATAAAGGTGAAAGAGAAGAACTTACCTTATGCTACCAATTTGATAAAAGAATAGAAGGTCGCCATAGGAATGAGTCAATGGTTACATTACAGTGAATTTATTTATACATGAAGCAATCAAATGAGACTGGAACTGAGGATCCAGTAGGCAATCAAACTTAATGAAAAATGAAAATTCCAGTGATGTGAATGGCACATCTCAAATTGGAAAGAGTGATAAGGCTTGTAATAATTGCCATAATTGGCTTTGTGTGCAACTGCAGAAATGGTATTCAGACTTCCTTGGTTTCAGAGATGGCAGTATTCTTTAATGATTTGATTCACCAGGTGAACTCCTGGAAAAAGAAGAAAGGGCTAATGATCTAGCACAAATAATTTCTCTCATGCACCTATGCACTATGAAGGAATTGATCACTTAAGTCACTTAAATTAATTGGCCTTTAATTTACACTATGGAGGGAATAATTGAGTGCTGATCACTGAATTGAATTAGACTGGTTTCAAAGCAAGTCATGGGGCGATTCACGGGCTACTGGTGCATAGGTTGGCTTAACAAAGGGGCTGCGTTTAAGAGAATGAAAATTGAGATTTGGAGAAATGAAAAAGAATTTCACGGAGAGAAAGGGCTAAGCTTACTGACCAATTGCGGTCAGTGTACCTGGGGCTTGTAGATGCTTTGCGCTTAACATGTAAGGGATTGGCCAATCAACGTGGTTAGTTGTCACCAGTGGAAGATGGGAAAATGCCCTGTCTGTACAGTTTGCTGGTTGTGCACGGAGTGCATGGGTGTGAGAAACCAGTACGCTCCTTTCAGATTGTTTTGCTTCGGAGTGTAGGCCTCCAGTCGATCTCCAAAAAGTCATACCACCAGAAAGAGTGGAAAATTGGGTCTTATGAGTAAGTACTTAGAGGTTAAGTTCCCATCTACCTTACAGCTGGATTCGCCTATAACACTAACGAGGGCATCAGCTACTATACACGCGATGTAGGAGGTCAAGGGGTTGCTATTGTAGTCACTTCCATTCCAGGTGCATAGAGGATGCGTTCTTAGTTCAAAACAAGTGCTAACCCTTCCTTTCCCGCCATGTTGGCTGGTCTAACATTCCAGTGAGAATTGCTTTTAATCAAACTCAAATTATTTTTGGCTGGCTAGGAGGAGGAATGGAAATATGGAATATATATATATATATATATATATATATATATATATATATATATATATATATATATATATATATATATATATATATATATATATATATATATATATGTGTGTGTGTGTGTGTGTGTGTGTGTATGTATGTATGTATACATACATATATATATATATATATATATATATATATATATATATATATATATATATATATATATATATATATATATATATATATATAATATATATAGTTAGTCTTCATGATAGTGAAGTTTGTAGTATTTCCAATATAACAACTTACAATTCACAATTTGACATGTATTACGTTTATACCTATCAAGAGAGGGCTTCTTGAAGTTCGAACATTATTTATGGTTAGTTTGGTAGTTCCAAAGTTCTCACAGTATGTCTAGAGCTAAATTTTTAGTGTTTTCCTCTACCGGTATTATTCCACGTCCATCGGTATCTCGAAGCAACTTCTCGTCTGCCTCATAAGCAGTGGTCATGAGTTCCTGTAATACAGTTTAAGGGCATTCTCTCTTTCTCGACTTTCCTTAGGGTGCAAAATTCTGTCCAATTTCTTCTGATGACTTCGTGGATACCCGTTCTTTACAAGAACCAGAGTATCTTTCAATTCAGTGTGTAATGAAGACCATGACCTACAATGTAAATCCTCGATGGATATAAGCATTAATTACACTTTTCGTGTATTTACCTGGAGCCTCACCATTGCATTACGACATATTCCCGTATTAGACTTCTTTGTGTAGACGGTCGTCTGAATTCGTCTAAGCCAGATGTAACTATCACACAGGCAGGAATTTTGTTGGAAGGCATCTTGAAGGTCCAAAAGTTCTTGTTTGTTTCACACGTCAACGAAAATATCATCTATGTAATCTGTATATATATATATATATATATATATATATATATATATATATATATATATATATATATATATATATATATATATATATATATATATATAATATATATATATATAATAATATATATATATATATATATATATATATATATATATATATATATATATATATATATATATATATGTGTGTGTGTGTGTGTGTGTGTGTGTGTGTGTGTTGTGTGTGTAAAAATATCACTTATGATATCTGGTCACTGAAGTTCATTACTTGAAAAGAGCATGAGTAACTTAGTTAAATATATCACTCATTCTTAATTAAACCAGAGAACAAATCATCAGGTCTCCACTTCTCTTGTTCATCGACGTGATTTCCTGTTTCGTCAAGGAGCAGTTGTCATTTATCTCTGTTGTAAATCGCAGGCAGAAATTTTTGTTGGAAGGCATCTTGAAGGTCGAAAGTTCTTGTTTGTTTCACACGTCAACAAAAATATCATCTATGTAGCGTCTGTATGTATATATATATATATATATATATATATATATATATATATATATATATATATATATATATATATATATATATATATATATATATATATATATATATATATATATATCTATATATGTGTGTGTGTGTGTGTGTCTGTATGTGTGTGTGTGTGTGTGTGTAAATATCACTTATGATTCTAGTCATTGAAGTTCATTATTTGATAAGAGCATGAGTAACTTAGTTAAATATATCACTCATTCTTAATTAAAACATTATTTCTTCACTTCTCTTGTTCATCGACGTGATTTCCTGCTTCGTCAACACACCTGATAAAAGAGGAAAATCGATCGGTCTACCTTTGACCCTCCTGAAATGTAGGTCAGAGACAATGCCTGGCATATCGCCCATTGTTTTATGAAGCGATCTTGCCGATCACACAATGGAGACAGGTAGCTTGAGTTCCATTGAAGTTGAGTGAATTAGGCAAGGAAAAATTAAAGTTTTAATAAAATGACTGAGAATTTCTGAGATGAGGCTTCCAAATCAAAGGACTCCATACTATATTATATAATATATTTTGTAAGACTCGATGGATGGCTGTGGTTAATCGATAAGTCTGGAAGTACATTTGATATTTCCGTAGTGTTTGTTCAGTGTCAGGAACATAATACTGTACAAAGCTATCCTATAAGGTAAGAATTATTCTTTTCAATATACCTTTTAATTTTGTATGGTTTCCTATTCTTGAAGTCACATAATATATATATATATATATATATATATATATATATATATATATATGTGTGTGTGTGTGTGTGTGTGTGTGTTTTATTAGTTTGCAAAGAGATTATTTATTTATTCACACGATAAACTATTTTTACCCCTTCAAGCAGTAAGGACTTTGATATCAAGCAGGAATTTCTATCAATTTTCGGAAATTTTATCTGCTGTCACTCAAAGAATGTACAAAGAAACCTTTGTCACTAATGTTAGCATAGTTTTGTCTAGTAGCGAAGAAAAATATAAAATGCTTAATTTTCTCATTCAAGTCGAAAACAAGCGAGGAAGATGTGTCATCATTAGTCCATTTTGGAGATAAAAGCTGAAAGTATAGAGGATCCTGAAATATTAAAACTTCAGTCACAGTTAGAAAGTGAAAAACAAGATCCAGAGAATATGATAAGCTAAAGAGACTGCGAAAGAAAGAGGACAGAAAACAGAAAAAAGCACAAGAAGCTCAGAGGGTTCTGGAGAATGGGAGGACATGATGAATTGCAGCAGGAGAAGCAATAAAAGGCGAAACTGGGACGAAAATTGCCTGACGAAATCGACAACACTGAAAGGAATATTTGGATAATCTTGTGCCATTGTCTCGTCATAGCGAGAGAATATGCCTTATATTTGATGAAAGAAATTCCGTTTTAATTTCTTTTTTATGTTGAAAATACTGCGGTTGCCTAAACTGGCCACCTGGCCAATACACCCTTCATAGGGTAGGTATTACCAATACTCTAAAAGTTCAGTTTCAATGCATTGTTCCTTGATCTTTCCTTTCAAATGACTAAGGCTCGAGAAGATCAAATTTGTTGTTAAATAATTCACTGTTCCCTTTCTTTGACAATCAGACAGCATAATCCACAAATATATTCCCTCCACAGAGGACAGCGATAGGTGAGCGTATCCCCCGTTATGAACTCTATGCTGGAAGGAATTTGGATTACCTGATTGTATTTGTTTATTTCTGCTTGTATGGAAAAGGGTTGTTTTGTCCACCATGCTTGTTTCTTTCATTCACAAACAAAGTGGGGAAGAAAGATATTTTTCTCCTTGTTTGTGCCTGTTAATAATATATATAGTCTGCATGTTCCACGAGATATCTCCAAAACCTTTCGAATGGTTTCATTAAAATTTTATGATGTTTTGGAGAACGAACCAAGGGAGCGAAAATCAGGTTATAAAATGGACTATGGTCTTGATACGCTTGTGTTTTGCTTCCCTGGAACTTGTCTCAGAATCTTGTGGTTGTTCTTCGATGCAGTTTAATGCTAGGTGAACTGTAATCTAAGAATGAGCAAATTATTTTTTCAGGTTCCTGCAGATATGGAAATGGATCCAGATGATTACTTTTACTTTAATTTATTATTGCTATATAAAAATGGTTCACTTGATTTACTTTTCTTAAATAGTAAAGGTTGGTGAGGACAGAGCGCCGAACACCTATGCATATTGACTAAACTATTTGGATTTTGGTTTTTTATCCCTGTCGGAAAATTCTCGAATCTATTTTTCACATAGCACGTAGCATTATAATCTCATTCGTCGTACAGAGGAGGATTTAAGGTTTTTGATAATGGAATTGTTCCGGAAAACGTGAACTGATGTCGCCTGGGAACTTCAAGACCTTCGTAGATTTTGTTTGGTTTAATCTGTATACAAAGATGAAGGAAATTTGGGTACCAACATTTTTAGTTTTCAGTGAAAGAAAACTATTGTGGCGGCTTTGTGTGTCAGCCTGTACTCTTTCTGTCCACCCTTAGATCTTAAAAACTACTAAGGGTAGAGGGCTGCAAATTGATATGTTGATCATCCACCTTCCAATCATCAAACACAGGCTGCCAAATTATAGCCCTCTAGCCTTAGTAGTTTTATTTTATTTAAGGTTAAAGTTAGCCATAAACGTACTTCTAGCACCACTATAGGCACCAACAACACAGGCCACCACCGGACAGTGGCTGAGTCTCGTGGGCCGCGGCTAAGAGTTTCATTGGCCATGGCTGAGGCCACCACCGGACCGTGGCTGAGTTTCATGGGCTAAGGCTAAAACTTTCATGGGCCTTGGCTGAAACTTTCATACAGCATTATACTCAGTACAGAAAACTCGATTGCGCCGAAGAAACTTTGGCACAATTTTTACTTGTTTTTATTTGTGGTCAGAATCGCGAAGACGTGATTGCGTTAATTACGCGTTTATTGATAAAATTCGTTCATTGCTTCAGTGAAGAGTAATTCCAAACGTGGTAACAATTATAGTTTTTCTTTGATACTGACCGAATTCTGAAAAATGTATAGAAAGAGACCTAATAATAATTCGATCAAAAGATGGGACGAAATCTCTTTTCATAAAAGTCTGTCAGAGATGAGGCAGCTATGTCAGAATAACCGTGAAAATTGTTCCCGCTGATGACACACTTCCGCCCTGCCAATGGCGTCGTAATGCCAATCTCCTCCTTTGACATTACGTTCATTTCCTTTGATAAAATCCTTCTCGGGCACCGGAACTCTACTTTCTTTTTATTTATTGACATGGAGCGATAAAGGAATCATGCTATTATGGTTTTCCTTCTTAATCTCTTCCTCTTCTGGGTTTCAAATATACAGTAGATATTATTCACATTCCTGCGAATGTTATATCTTTACTGTAATTTTTTTTCAAAAGGAAGGAGCATTATATTATAAATACAGCGCTAACACATTAGTCAACAACAATAAAGGGCAACTGAGCAACTCATAACAACATATCTGCCAAAGATATTGCAAACTTAATACAAGTAACATGGATAATGAAAAATAATAGATACATTTTATGCAAAAGGTAATCAGATTTTGAATGATAACAAAGCCTCTGTGCAAGATTTGTAGTAATTTTATTGAGAATTTCTGTAGAGTTTCTTTTATTCCCCGATTAAATTTTTTTCAATAAGGCCACCCCTGTCACTTTGCAATGACTTCAAACAATTTGCGTAGAACAAACAACTCCATGACACTATCATTTCACTAGAACATCATAGGTCCATGTTATATATAACATATATATATATATATATATATATATATATATATATATATATATATATATATATATATATATATATATGAATATATATATATATGTAAAATGTATGTATGTGTGTATGTATATGTATATATTTGACGGTGCGGGTGCAGTTAGCATTGGCACACTTTGCACAGCAGTCAACCAGACACATTGCAGGGAAGATGGATGTATGACAGACAAGTGTGGTCACTAGAGTCGGTGTTAGCAACAATTAGTCTTGACATCTCGACGTTGCGAAGAATTGTTTGATCTAGGAAGAGGATCGGGTTAGTCCTTCAATCTCGACACACCGAAGCTGTTACTGATCTGCTAGGTCTTTACGGACTGTGGGCATAACAGCAATAGACCAAAAAGACCAAAACATTACAACATTCCATGTAATTGTGTAGTCGAAAGAAAAACTCCGTTTGTTCAGAGAGAAATTACTTCAGAACAAACAGAAATAAAGATGTAGAGTAAGGATGTTCGATAAAACGAGGTTAAGACGACGTCTAAAAATAGAATGGTCTGCTGGCGACAGACAGGCCTCTCTCCTTGGGAGCGTAATAATAAAAAGATATAACAGAATAAAAGAACTAACACCAAGCTGGGTTTGCCTTATATCAAAAAGGCAAAACCAAGTTAGAGAGAGAACTAAAGAGAAAGGCTCATAGGCTAAATATGAGTTGAAAACAACTACTTAGCATAACTGTGTAGAATAATACATAGCATATATATATATATATATATATATATATATATATATATATATATATATATATATATATATATATATATATATATATATATATATATATATATAATTTATTTCATTAGGCATTTTTCCCTTTGATCGGGGAAGTAAGTCTTTTAGGACTGAGGAATCTAGCCTTAATTTTTAAAACAGAAATTCTAAAGTAATCAGCCGGTAGTATGGTTTATTCAAGAAAAATTTTATATTCACAAGAAGCACGAAAAATTATCGGCGAGCATTAAGGACAGAAATTTTGAGATAGTAAGATATGGAAATGTAACCCATAACCTGAGCTACCAGAGACTTTCCTTTATTCTCAAATCAGCGTAAGTACGTTAATTAATGCTTTATGAAAACTCTTCACATAAGACAGAATGCTTCCCTCCTCATTTACAATCATCTTTTGAATATAAAACATCCAATGAAATTTTCATCACAGCTCTCGAGAATTAACAAATACTCAGTGTCTATCAGAAAAATTTACCTGCAATTAACGTCACAATTGACTAAATATAACTACGTTGAAGGGAAGTAACAGAAGTCAGAGCATTAAATGAGACTGAGAAGCAGTGTGTAGAGAATTACTGTTAGGAGATCATTCTCTCTCTTTCTCTAGAGAAGATCCTCGATGAGGGTAATTCAGCAACGACCGTACTGTTGGAACCAATCTACATATATATATATATATATATATATATATATATATATATATATATATATATATATATATATATATATATATATATATATATATATATATATATATGATATATATATATATATATATGAATTTTTGTCACATACACCTTGTCACTTTGTATTTTCACAAATATTAAGCCACAATTTTCATTTAATATACAGTTCACTATACTTCGGTTTTTACACCCAAGGGAAATTAAGAGTGATAGGTACTTCGTCACCACTGGGATTCGAACTTCTGGCGGGTTGGTAAATAACGGAAATACAGTGATTTTGACCACTGGCCCATCGTTAGCGGCTCCTCTCTTGTACGTGTCTGGCCTAAAAGACCTCCTGGGTAACTGCAAGTGCTCTGAAAATATATCTTCCCGGCTCGTCGACTTTTTGTGAAAGCTCAGGTGGAGAGCGGGTCCTGCCAAGGAGAGTCTTCAGTCAACTAAAATTGGGATGAAAGATTCCAGCCGCACTCGTGCCAAGCAATCCTAGTGACTACCATAAGAATGTCTGCCTATTTTCCTTGATTGGGGGATAAAAAAGTTGTGAATAAGAAGCTCATGTATATTTTTGCTTTAAATATTCTAGTACTGTTATATCCTATTGGATGTCAATCTTAAAGTTTAAACTTTAATAGTCAATCCCTTCTGCTACAATTAACTGAAAGCTATGAAAAAATATCCATCAGCGCATATATTCTTCTATCCTCGACCAACTGCAGATGGGGAAATAAATGAGCGAAGCAAACTCAGAAAGTTATCTCTTCACCGACGGGTGAAAAAATGGAATTTCATGTAGTAAAGCTGGCATATCCAGGGCCTTGCGACAGAATTTTACTGAATTTTATGGCATCCGCCAACAAAACCCCACTCCCAAACTGATATCAAATTCAGATTATTTAGAAAAAGAGTGAATGATATGATGGATATAAAATCATAGAAAAATGAGGAGATGGGATGGGCGGCAGGGGTTGGGGTGGGGCTAGGGGGGCGGAATCAACATTATTATAATGCTGGGGAAGACAACATGTGTCCCACTAGTTTCTTATCACTGATTAAATTATACAAGAATTATCAAAAGAAAATCGTTTTAAATGGCCATGAAAGCCCGTCATATACACTATAATAAACACTTTCATCGATATAATGAGATTTTTAAGTTTACCCTCATCTTAAACAAAATCGAAATAGAGAACAAAAATTTCACAAAGTGTTGTTAATAATACAAGTCACCCCACTAAAACTAATGTAAACGGCATTCTCCTCCTTGAAACAAACGAGTGTCTGTACATCTGGGAATGCAGGATTATTTTTCCGACTTTCCTTGTTATTAGACGAAAAAAAATATCAAACAATTTACAATTCTATTTTCTCTCTCTCTCTCTCTCTCTCTCTCTCTCTCTCTCTCTCACACACACACACACACACACGCACGCGCCCTCGCAACCTGGGTGAAAATTGAAATGCCTTTCAGCGAACCCTGTTTTCCTTTTAGTATCGTATCAGCGGCAACACCGCTGTTCAAATTTGGATAGAGGTTTCCATACCTCAACTTATATAAGCCGCATTCAAAGCACCTTCCCCTAAAGCAACGAGGTCTGCATCATATAAAAACACACAGGTGTGTGGATTTTTATTTCTCTTTGTCATATTAACGTGGTTATATTTACTTTTATCATATTTAATTTAGTCATTTCTGAAGACAAAGCTTCGAAATTGCACTACAATATAAAAAAAAGACTCCAGGCATCACCTATCTCCAGCCAAAGCATGAGTTAGAAAAATAAAAATGGTAAATTCAAAACTGGGTGAACACTTTAAAAGGTTCCTCGGACAGACAAAAATCCTTACTGGCGTAAGGGCAGCTCACTCTAACTAGACCAAATAATTTCTTCCTAAACCATAAAATGCTTGCATATATACATATATATATATATATATATATATATATATAGCCAATATATATATATATATATATATATATATATATATATATATATATATATATATATATATATATATATATATATGTACTTGGTGTTTTAAATTAAAGGACCCTCCACAGAAGAAATGGAAAGTTATGAAGTTTTCTGCTATAGCCAATCGACAAGTACATTATTTTAAGTTTCTATTAAGCTATTTTTCATTTCATATTTCTTGTATTTTCAGACTGAGTGACAGAGTTACATACAGCCATGGCTAACAACTTGGAGGAAATCAGATGGATTGACCGAATCTGGGCTATAACCTTCAGAGAGGCCAGGGATGCTGGCACATCCTTAATTTCACATTCCTGGATAGCTAAATACATTAAAAGAGATGAATCCCTTGTTAAAAGAAACTGGAACAAAAATATATATGACTGTCATTGCGAAAAGAGTGAGAATCTTGGAAGGCCTGAAGTCCTTTCTCAGGAGTCAAAAGACATCATAGCTGAGGCAGTGGGTAGACCAAGAAAGTCTTTACGTAAATTGGCGCTCGAACTAGAAACAAAATGAGAAAGAAGAGAAGTTATAGTGCTGTATATCGTGAGTTGAAAAATCTGGTAACAAGCCATTTCATTTTATCACAAAAGCCCCACATCACTCAGCAATAAGAGAAGACCGTGCATGGTTTTATGGTTCATTTCTTAAAGATTGGGATGAAGCTGACTTTCTCCATGTTGCTGCATCAGATGAATTCTTCATTTACACAGTCAGGAATCCAAATCATAAAAATGACATCATTTGGATGATATCAACGGTGACGTGCGCTATCGCCAAGTTGTGAAATTTCCTGAATGTTTGGGAATTTTTCTCTGTTTCACAGCCAAACGGTTAATGTGGATCATCAGAGAAAAAGAACAGTCATGGAATGGCGAATGCTTCAGAGACTCTGTGCTTACTGGTGGAGTATTTCCTTTCCTCAAAGATCCTGAAAATGTGTTATCTGTTGAAGAAGTCACATTTTTGCATAATAAGGCGCCATGTTTCAAGGCTATTCAGACACAGGAGCTGCTTTGAAACAGTGGTATCAATTTCTTCTCGTCAAGTGAATTTGCAGGTAGCTCCCCTGACCTTAATGTGTGTGTGAAAACATTGGTAGTATCTTAAAGGATCATGTTGAAGCACACACAGTGAACTATGATGGTATACCAGGCCTCGACGACCTGCGAAGAGAGGTGATTGAAGTGTACAGGGAAATGGAGTTGAGTCTCAGCTTTTTTGCGATTTGCTGAAATCATACCCCTCAAGAATGCAGGCTGTGGTACAGGCAGATGAAGGCCACACAAAATATTAAATACTCAGAGAGAAACTTAAATAAATACCTGTTCCGAATTACTTTTGTTTTTGTTCATATCAATTTTAGTTTATGCTGTAGAGATGAGCTCTAATTTCAAAACAGTGTGTATATATATACATATATATATATATATATATATATATATATATATATATATATATATATATATATATATATATATATATATATATATATATATATATATATATATATATATATATATATATATATATATATATATATATATATATAAATATATATATATAAATAAATTGATGTATGTATGTGTGTGCGTATGTTCCAGCATAGCTCTGAAATGCATTAAGCAATTTCAACCAAACTTGTTATACATGTGACTTCCTATCTCGAAAAGAATACTGTGGGGTAAGACATCAAACTAGCACCAAGGAGCACCAATTGGGGTGAATGTGGAATGGCTTCCTTGAACGGGGCTGAATCTTCCGTAGGCTTATTAACTAAATAAACTCTACAAATTTATCATACTTCATTTCGGTATACATATGACTTGCTATCTGGGAAAGAATACTGTAGTGGTAAGACATCACTGGCACCAAAGCGGGTGGGGGTGAGAAGGTGCTGACATGTAAAAATAACCAGAAATAAGAGATATTAGTATCTAATCCACAGTTTTCATGGTCGCTGAGTTGAATAGTAACACTCCCGATGCCCTTTAAGTCAAAGTTCAGCCACGATTGGAATTGGGGGTGAGAAGGGGTGAAATATAAAATGTCAAAAATTCTGGGCAATGTAATTGAAGCAACTGTCTTAACAGAAACGGGAGAAAGTGAGAGAGGAAGAGAGTGAGAGAGAAAGGAAGTGAGAGAGAGAGTGAGTAGAGGGAGGAGGAGATTTTTTAATTAAAGTATCCTAGTTTAACCAGACCATTGAGCTGATTAACAGCTCTCCTAAGGCTGGCCTGAAGGATTAGATTTATTTTACGTGGCTAGGAACCAATTGGTTACCTAGCAACGGACCTACAGCTTACTGTGAAATCCGAACCACATTATAAAGAGAAATGAATTTCTATCACCAGAAATAAATTCCTCTTATTCTTCATTGGCCAGTCGAAGATTCGAACTCACGGCCAGCAGAGTGCTAGTTGAGAATGGAACCCACTTTCCCAATGAGGAATATTAGGGAACATTAGAGAGAGAGAGAGAGAGAGAGAGAGAGAGAGAGAGAGAGAGAGAGAGAGAGTTTATCAGGGGAGTTTATTTTCATTCAGAGTTTTCCTGGACAGCGCTTTAAGTTGGTCTAGTATATATATATATATATATATATATATATATATATATATATATATATATATATATATATATATATATATATATATATCATAAATGACTCAGTAAGTAGCTACATGAGGAAATGAAAATTAATTAGACAATAAAAAAATAAGCTTGCATGGGAGAACCTGTCCGACAGGCAGGCAAATAGATAACAAGATACACACACAGAGACACACACACATATAATATATATATATATATATATATATATATATATATATATGTCACGTTAGTGATGGTTTTATGGAACTGCTGGTTCCCGCAAATCGTTCCCTTTTGTGGATTGCTCCCTCCTTATCTTCAAGTTTTTTTGTTTTGATGTTTTCGTCGGTGAGCTGCCGTTTTTCTTTTTCCTCAGTCGGGTCTCATAGCGCAATAAAGGTAAATGCAGTGGCAGCGGCAGCAGGCAGTTTTTGGAGTCGACGTTGGTTGAGTTTTTGAGCAGGAAATTGGAGCACGCATTCGAAATGGAGCACGACCTAGAGGTGGAGTGTGACCATGAGTAGTCGTGTGACCACGAGCTGCTCATCTTTGATGACAGCGTGAGGCTGTCCTGATGTCTCCATCGGGGTATTCTGGTTGGTGGGTTCCTGTCCCTGTTGTGCAGCTGAGGGCTGTCTTGGTGCCCCGATGGAGGACGTATGTTTGTTTTTTTTTTTCTGCCTGCTGTTTTTTTTGTTTTTTTTGTTTATGAAGTTAATCGTTTATTTAACTTTATTTTGTTTAGTGCTGCCTTTTGGTTTTTTTTATACTTATGGTTTTAACTTTTTACCAGACCTGACTCACTTGTAAATACTTGTAAAAATAAATTAATACTAAGCTCATTTTATTGTTTTTTTGTTTTCTCCTCCTTTGTTTGTTGCATCTGCCGTCAGTCATGACAGCCCCATCCTGAGTATGTTAAAGAACCTGCATAACGCCCACTCGGGTCGTTACAATGGCGACCGTGACAGGACGGCTCTGTTTTGGCTGGCGGGGTTGTTACAGCATTGGAGGGAGCATGAGTGTAAAAAAAAAAAATAATAATTTTTTTTCTTTTAGGTGGGGAGGTGTCACGTTAAGTGATGGTTTTGTGGGAACTGCTGGTTCCCCGCTCGTTCCCTTTGTGGATTGCTGCCTCCTTACCTTCAAGTTTTTTTGTTTTGATGTTTTCGTCGGTGAGCTGCCGTTTTTCTTTCCTCAGTCGGGTCTGGTAGGGCAGCAAAGGTAGCGGCAGTGGCAGCGGCAGCAGGCAGTTTTTGGAGTCGACGTTGGTCGAGTTTTTGAGCAGCAAATTGGAGCACGCATTCGGAATGGAGCACGACCTAGAGGTGGAGTGTGACCATGAGTAGTTGTGTGACCACGAGCTGCTCATCTTTGATGACAGCGTGAGGCTGTCCTGACGTCTCCATCGGGGTATTCTGGTTGGTGGGTTCTTGTCCCTGTTGTGCAGCTGAGGGCTGTCTTGGTGCCCTGATGGAGGACGTATGTTTGTTTTTTTTTTCTGCCTGCTGTTGTTTTTTTTTTTTTGTTTATGAAGTTAATCGTTTATTTAACTTTATTTTGTTTAGTGCTGCCTTTTGGTTTTTTTATACTTATGGTTTTATCTTTTTACCAGACCTGACTCACTTGTAAACACTTGTAAAAACAAATTAATACTAAGCTCATTTTATTGTTTTTGTTGTTTTCTCCTCCTTTGTTTGTTGCATCTGCCGTCAGTCATGACAGCCCCATCCTGAGTATGTTAAAGAACCTGCATAACGGCCCACTCGGTCGTTACAATATATATATATATATATATATATATATATATATATATATATATATATATATATATATATATATATATATATATATACATATATATATATATATATATATATATATATATATATATATATGTATGTATATATATATATATATATATATATATATATATATATATATATATATATATATATATATATATATATATATATATATATATATATATATATATATATATATATATATATATATATATATATATATATATATATATATATATATATATATATATATATATATATATATATATATGTATGTATATATATATATATATATATATATATATATATATATATATATATATATATATATATATATATATATATATATATATATATATATATATATATATATATATATATATATATATATATATATATATATATATATATATATATATATATATATATATATATATATATATATATATATATATATATATATATATATATATATATATATATATAATCTGCCTACCTGTCGGACAGGTTGTCTCTTTAAAGTTTATGGCGCTTATTTTCCATTTAATTTAAATTTCCTCGGTGTTGCTATTTATTGTGCCAATTTTATTTGAAAGTGAATGGCATGATTAAGGCAATGAGATAAGAATGTGTTGCTTCGCTGCGACAGCTGACAAAAAAAACCCTTTCAATGGAATGGAAATAAATGGAGGGAGGAAACTGTATCTCAGGAAGATTATTGTTATACATTATAGGACTTACGATGACGCTTTGTGCACAACATATGTTAGATCATATATTTTAATTATTTAGAAGGTGGATTTAGCAGACAATATCCTGACTTAATGAGACCTCTTTAGGCTTTGAGTGTCATGTACGTTCTTTCATCCTGGAACGATTGCACTCTGAAGCCTAAAGTGCAACCACAAGGGAGAATAAAGTTAGCAATTAATCATCTCTATGGAGCTAGCGATGCTACACTTCCCTTCTCTCCGTTTATTATTTTTTTCTGTTCTCTTCACTATTCCCTTCTTTTTGGCATCTTTATTCAAACTGCATTTTATTTAATGCACGTCAATGCAGACGATTTTCCTTTTCACATTTCATTTTCCATTTTTTCTACAACTACTATTTTGTCTCAATATATCTTAGCTTCAGCGCTGGATTCCATTTCCACTACTATTTTATTCTGCTTTCATAACTGGATAGTCTACTTCACATTTTTAGCTTTTCGTAAAAGAAGGCTATTATGACGGCTTTGTCTCTCTGTCTGCACTTTTTCTGTCCTCCTTCAGATCTTAAAAACTAATTAGGCTAGAGAGCTGCAAATTGGTATGTTGATCATCCACCCTCCGATCATCAAATATACCAAATTGCAGACCTCTAGCCTTGGTAGTTTTTATTTTATTTGAGGTTAAGGGAAGCCGTGGATCGTGCGTCTGGCAGCGTTTCTCGGAGGCGTGTGACATAAATTGACCGCATCTGGGGAGTGACTGAGCGTTGCAAGGTCGTAGCTGATAAATTTATACAGCAATATACGCTGAACAGAAAACTTGGTTGCGCCAAAGAAACTTCGGCCCATTTTTTTACTTGACGTTTATTGGACTTGAGGCAGAGAAACAGAAGCCTTGCTTCCCATAAGCGTCAAGTTTTACTTCTAGCCTTGTCCCAGTTTCATTGTTACAAGGAAGAGAGAGAGAGAGAGAGAGAGAGAGAGAGAGAGAGAGAGAGAGAGAGAGAGAGAGAGAGAGAGAGAGAGAGGCTGAAAATATTCCATTTATAACATTAAATTGATGATGAGGTCTACCAATTATGCTATTATCAGCCTATTATTGTTCTTGTTAAGTCACATGTAAAACACCACTAACTGGAATTCGAGTAACTGCTATTTTTTTTTTAAATAATAATGTGTTCTCATGACACATTATGTTATAAAGTGACAAACTGCAGCAACGAAGGCTTAACACAACAGCAGTAACAGCATTGAAGCAACCACCGCTCATATGGACGAGAACGGCCGAGCAAAATAATATTTGAAGACAAGGGAAGAGTTAAATGAACCCTTTTACTTGTTAATTGATAAGAGAATATTAGATGGAGAGAATATTAGATGGAAAAGTTTATTGATGTCAAAAACACATTTTATAAGAGGACGAAAAGAAAATTACAGAAACAGCAATTAAAACGAGACAATGAAGAGATCTAAAACAGAACTTGATCTATATTACAACTATAAAACGCTCCTTGAATATGAAACAAATAAGGAGGTGTGCAAGGTGCAAATGTAGACTTCTCCCGTTTCTTTAATAACGAATAAAAAAATATGAATCGCCTGCATGCCCAAGTGAACATATACTCGCAAGCACACAAATACACTGGTAAATTTCAAAATGTCTACAGATACCAAGTTAGCCGTCTTGAAATATCAAAGTACTTGGGACAATATTTCACGTACTATGTACCAAACTCGGCTGTGTACTGCTATAAATCTTGGAACTTTTGTTCCCAAGTTTATATTAAGATATATGTCGTTCCATAACAAACATTATTTTTCAGACTAAAACAATTCGGAAGTTACTAAAGACAAGGAAGAAAAAATTATCCACTATGCTGAGATGAGATTACATCCAGGTTATCGGCAACATTGAAGTACTTAACTGAGTTGTTGCTGATTTTCCTGATGAAGAATTATCAATTTCACTTCTTTTCCTGCTGCTTATTGCAGTAAATCAATGCTAGTAATATAAGTGCAACAGAATACCGTAATTCCTTCCTGTGACAGGATTTCCATCTTCCTGTTTTGTTACTAAAGTGGTGTAAAAACACATACTTTTTTTTTTTTTATTCTAGACGTACTAAAATGATTAAAAATTCTTTGGTAGCCGCCCTCTGGTGCATGGCCTCGGCTGTTTTACTAATAGCCACTTATAAAACTTATGCTAGTTATGTACATCAATATACAGGGCATTTCCGTTACTGCTTATATATAAATTCGCAGCTGTGACGGGAATCCCTAAAGAATTTCGGGAAGATAATGAAATGAATGAGGATGATTATGGTTTGGGAACTTTGGCAGAACTAGGATGTCCAGATTTTTCGGACAACAGATTTTTTAGTATAATGTTAGCTATAGACGTAAAGTCAACATTGATTACAATTAGGTGTTAATTTAGTGATTGTTGCTCGAATATGATAAAGCTTAAAGGACAAAATTACGTCGTATCACTCGTTGTAACAGAATCCATTATCACTAGGTAAGAGTCATCTATATATAAAAAACAAAGGAATAAAGGAAAGTTTCTTCATTAGGGAGAGAAGTGATGAGATTTGATATCCAGTAAGTGAGGAAACTTGGAAACTGTGAAAGTCTGATACAGTTGTTTCATCTTTGACTAAGTAATGGTATGATCACATGATGGTATGGTGGTGACGCTTCTTTGCTTTTTCTTTTTTCCATGGAATAAATGTTAATAAAGAATACATGATGTTTTCACTTTGAAAACATAAAAACAAGAATGGGAATGTCACTTTATTTACAGACATCAAGTCAATAATGAAATAAGTTTTCTAACCATTTTGCTTCAATATTTTGCAGAGGATGCAAAAGCCAGGTGCAGGAAAATGTTGGAAAAATAAACCATAACTAATCTGACAGAAATCAACTGGATGTATTTATTTATAATATACTAGCAGACCAACCCAGCGTTGCCTGGGAAAACTCTGAATGACAACTGATAAACTCTCTCTCTCTCTCTCTCTCTCTCTCTCTCTCTCTCTCTCTCTCTCTCTCTCTCTCTCTCTCTCCTTTCCTATTAAGATAGTTGCTTCAGTCACATTGCCCAGCATTTTTGACATTCTATATTTCACCCCTTCTCACCCCCACTTGCTATTGGCGTTGAACTTGGACTTAAAGGGCATCGGGAGTGTCACTATTCATCTATGGATTAGACACTAATCTCTGTCATTTTTGGTTATTTTTACATGTCACCCCCTTCCTACCCCATCTAACACCCCGCCCCCTTTCCTACTGGGGCTGAACTTGGGCTTAAAGAGCAACTGGAGTGTCACTATTTATCTCAGTGACCTCAAAAACTATGGATTAGACACTAATATCTGACGTCTTCAGCTATTTTTGCATGTCACCCCCTTCCCACACCCCCCACCCTTTGGTGCCAGTGATGTCCTACCCACACGGTGTTCTTTTCGAGATAGTAAGTCATATGTATACCAAGTTTTGTTGAAATTGCTCAGTGCATTTCAGAGTGTATGGGGAACATACACACATGCACATGCCCATACACACATACATGCATACATCAATTTTTATATATACAGGTATCCTTCCCTGGTCAGTGAGAAATCAAAACAATGTTCTTACATTAATCTATCAACCCCTATAGTCCAGGACTGTGAAACCCATTTGCCTGTATATGGTGTAAGATTATACTAAAGACAAATGCCTCTACACGACCTCTTGACAGTCAATTCAGTCATGAGGCACACAGCCATGGACCGAATAACTTATCAGCTTTGGCACTTATGAATGAAGTCTCGAATTATAATTAACCTTCTCTGATAAAGAGTTTTAGCCCTTCCTGGACGAATGAAACTAAAGATTATAAGAAACATAATATCAAAACGCATCACTTCAAGACATACTTGCGTTTATTTATCTGATGAAGGTACACACTACAGATTTGGCTTTCAAGACAGCTCCCAATAATAACTGTATCTTGCTTGCTCAAGGGCAGGACTTAACAAGTGGGTATAAAGCTTTCATCTGAAATCGTGGCCTTACCGAGTCTTTATTCTAGTACAATCCCATCCAAAAAAAAAAAAGTGGAATGTCAATGGAATGTCTAAAATTCAAATATTTAAAACAAAAACAAGTTATTGTTATGCAATGTTGTTGCTCAGAAATCTCGATAACTGTGAGTATATTACTGATAACATACATGCTATTCCATCAATGATTGCTATTGGATGGCTTTATGGTAAAGAGCGTCATTTCTATTTTGATCGAAATGTTGTTGTTTTAGATCACGCGTCTTGTTCAGGCTTGAGCTATTACTGTCGGGCAGCCAGTGACTAAGTTGGAAAGAAAGTTTTCTGGAAAACTGAAGACATAGCAAGATCAAGGACCTTAAATGGAATACATAAGATATCATTTTCATCAATTACAGCCTAGTAAATGTTAGGATAGCTTCTGTTAATTTAACAAAATAAGCCCTTCTTCTGTATTGCATCATCAGCATTACCCCGGAATGCAGCATCAGATCGGTATTCGTACCGCATCTATAGTCAGATTGATGACCTTGGCAACAACGACTGTAGTGATCAGATTTACCACATCTATTGAACTAATGTCATCAAATGGGGTCATGGTGTTTTGGAATTCAATGAACTCACCAGACAGTTACTAAAAAAAAAAGCTACCCCTTCAAGGAAACATAAGAATATATATATGGCCCCAGCCTAAGTAATGACACTGGGGTAAAAGAAACCTCAAAGAATTTCCTTGTTTTATGTTTTAACAGTCTCATAACACTACTGAGGTCCATGATCACCTGGCACATTAGGGAACTTTAGAACATCATGTTCGTCATTAGCCTCTCCATTTTCCATTTTAGACCGTGGACTTCATATTTCATCGGGAGGAGTACCCCATGGTCAACGAAGGAGTGAGTAATATTTTATTTTCAGATGAATGCTATCAAAATAAATAAGGGTTTAAGCAGGGCATTTATTCATGATAAATTTCTTAACATCTTTTGGTTCCAAAATTGGTTTCTTATAGATTTTTTAGAGTTCCATGGCTAATCTCTAGCTCCATTTATGAAGATCTAGGATGACAGACAGTTATGCATTTCTTATCTGAATGATATTAGTTTTTAACATTTTCCTCTGTGTAGCTATTACGTTACGGGTTCAATTTCACTTGTAGTTACACATTTCCTATCAACCGCAGTGTTTGTAATATTTACTTCTGGATATTTCTGCTTAAGAAAGATTAAGGTACTTCTTCATTGTTTTTATAATAAGAGACAATAAAATATACCAAGTAAATGCTTAGCTCAGCATATAAGAACCTGAAGCATTACAAAAGACAAACAAATTCATTTGCATATGAGTAGAACACAGGGACCAGAATACTTGCAAAGATAAAACAATAGCAATGTTGAAAATAGTTATTTGACTAAGTGACATTTTATGTTTCCCATAAAAATTGATAAGTTTCTGCACATCTGATTAATTTTCCTTCACATTTTTTCCCTCTCTAATAGAGTGTACCTAGATTTATTCTGAGCCTTCTTAACATCTATTTCTATTTTGAGTAAAGGAATGGAATGTCACTGTATATCATTTATTTTTTCAAAACGGAGGCCCCTTCAACCCCACCCCCCTCCACACAAAAAATATCCCCATGAGAAATTGCTTATGGTAGTTAATTTTGGTATCAGGTAAGTAGCTTCACGCATCTACTGGGGCATTAGACTGTTTTCTCGGGTTTGGTAGTTTTGGCGAAGTCGATTTTGCACGGACGACTAGGTTGAGAAAGTATTAACGAAACGTGGTCAAGAAAAACTTTCGCATAATGGATGCTTCTACATCTCTGATAGAGCAAGCAACATAGAAAAATGATACGTAGAAAGCGTAATTCAGAGATGAACGCCCCCACCAATCCTTGACTTGATTGTGAATCAATTTGGGGTGCGGCGTCCTGAAACTAAATGGTACACTAACTAAGCATGTCAGTAAATATACAGTACATTTTCGTTTTAGATTAGCATCTGGTCAAATAAATTTCTGATGAATCACTAGAAAACAGAATTTCCACTTGTATGATTTCTTTTGTCTCGCCTCCAAATGAGTTGCGCTCAAAAGCCCTGCGCCAAATCAGCTGGTGCCCAAAGGGTCGCGCCAAATCAGCTGGTGCCCAAAGGGTCGCGCCAAATCACCCGCTCCCAAACGACTGCGCCCAGTCGTCCTATTCCGGCTTTCTCTTGGAACGTGACTAAAATATTAAATTTTCATTACTAAACAAGAAAATATCATTGAAGACTCCTCTTCCTGCGTTACGCATATGTCTCAAATATATCATTAAGGGAAGACCTCTCAATGAGTCCTTCACTTTTTTTATGGATTATTCATAAGAGTAATTTAGTTTCAGAAAAATTGTTCGATAATTAGAACAATTAATGTTAATGAATAGGTAAAGGGAAATTATTACCTTGATAGTTTCTGCCGAGTCTTGTAACAGCATCGAAATGTAAACAAGACTCATTTATCAAGAAAGTACAGAGAGACATTATAGTAATGTCCGTCGTGGAGTCTATATGATTTTCACTTCCTTCCATCACAGTTGCCCTCCAGCCGAAGGAAACATAGCCCCAAGTTCCAGTATGTGTGAGTGTGCATCATTTCTAGCGTTCAGTTACCGATTCCTTGTCCTTTTCTGTGGATCGATAGGAATCAAAGTCAAAGCATAATTCATCACACGTCATCGGTGATCAGTATCCCGTGGATGACGTCAAGCATATCACATATCTTAGTCATGAAATATGAGCTTCAACAGAATCTTATAAGATTCTACTGTACTTTCACAGTTCCAGAGCTGTTGAACTCTTCAAGCTTTCAATAAGTGAATTTAATTAACATTATCAAAGTTGGCAGCGTCTAAAGAATAATTCTTACCTTGCCTGAAGTAGCTCATTGACATGTAGCCTTGAACAAAATCTCTTCTTGGTCATTAATCATTTTAATTATTGAGTTACACAAGAAAAATTACTTTAGGTCAATAAACCCGTGGTACGACGCCGATGAGGTTGGGTATTAAAGTTGTTTATTAAAAAAAAATAAGTTTGAATAATGTTGGTGATTCAAGGCTACAGTTAAGAATGAAAATAATAGGGGAAAAAAGGTATGTCGAAAAACATTTCAGGTTCCAATAAATAATATTCTTAAATCAAATCTTTACCCTTAGCTATATATTATGTTATGCAAATTAAATAAACTGGTAAAATATAATCATGGTTTGAGAATCTACTGATAATGTTCTACGTGGGAGATACATGAATTTTACTCTTCATTAAATCTGGTTTTATCCAGACTAGTTTATTAGAATAGAAAACGTTATCCTTTAAAAGCTGATATATACACACACATTTGCGACAGCAGAAATGATGGCGTGGGACAGCTAAAGAGAGGATATCTTTGCCTACTGATCCACCATTCTCCCTGATGCATGTGATCAAGGTACTTGAGGGAAGGCAACTGCAGATCGGTAGTTATAAGGATTATACGAACAAAAACATTTAAACATTAATAAATTAATTTCTTGACACTAACTATATATATATATATATATATATATATATATATATATATATATATATATATATATATATATATATACATATATATATATATATATATATATATATATATATATATATATATATATATATATATATATATATATATATATATATATATATATATATATATATATATATATATATGTATATATGTATATATATATATATATATATATATATATATATATATATATATATATATATATATATATATATATATATATATATATATATACACACAAGTATATAGATATAGATATATGTGTATATATATATATATATATATATATATATATATATATATATATATATATATATATATATATATATATATATATTATTATGAGGAGTCAGGAGTCAATCCTTGCTTAAAATCATCAATGAAGGGCAGACGACACACAGATATACAAGCTGACTTTATGCCAACGTTTCGTAATTATCGAATTAATTACATCATCAGGCTGTTAAAATAAGAAATAAAATTCTTTGTAAAATCATGAAAGCTAAAAATAAAGGCTAAAAATTATTCATACAAAATTTCTACAAAATGTACAAACATTAAAATTAAAAACAAAAATTTAAAAATCTTGTTAGGAAATAGTTTGCTAAAATTTAATCTCTCTCTCTCTCTCTCTCTCTCTCTCTCTCTCTCTCTCTCTCTCTCTCTCTCTCATGAACCAAATTCTGCTTCTCGAGAAACGTTGTTGTTACGCATTTAACTTCGTTTACGACCGACAAGATCTGGCAGTGTATCAATCAAAAGCTAGAAATTATCTGCAACAAATAGGACAGCAAATCCTGACTTTCACAGAAAGACCACCAAATAGATCATTATCATTAACGCGTTATTTTATAGTATTTTAACTACGTCGGTCTTTTCTTTGTTGAAATATTAGAATTTTAAATATTTCCTACTACATTCCTGGAAGCCCTTCAAACCGGCCTGCATAGAGCAGTTAATGGAACTAATGACATATCCATGCTGGCTGGTATCATTAAACGACTTGAAGTTATAAATAATTTGTATTCTGGTTGCAGTAACTCAGTCATGAGCATCAGCTCGTGCACCTGCCTTTCCGACTGAACGAAGCAAAAAACAAACAAACAAACGCACGAACGCAACATAAACCTACATGCTTACCCACTCGGTGACAGGATTAAGCGAAGCGCAAGAAGAACCAGCCACGCATGAGCCAGTAAAATTGATCACCTTCCCTTTGAAGTCCTCCCTTTATAGCTATTCCTTTATTACTTTATTAAACTAATTTCTGATATAAGGAAATAAAGTGGAGAATGTGAAAATTTCAGACAGAAACCAAAGTCAGTTATTTTTTGTTGTAAAAATACGAAGATATCATTAAACATACACATGTTTTCTCAAATGACTTCATCGCTCTACTGTCCTTCACTCACAACACCTTGTACTCCCGTCGTCGTATCTCTCTTCTTCCTCTTTTCATTCGTGGTAGATAAGCCCCGGGTGACCTGTGCTCCTGTCCAATCCATATTTGTCTTAGTGGTAGTCATTAGACCTTGTCTCCTAAGGTCCAATGAGTCCTCGATTCTGTAAATGGGGGGGAATAAGTACGGCGATAAATACTCTACCATCAACTATTTGCTCTCCTTCTTCTTCGCGGTCTTCATTATCAAAAAGAGACACCGTTGCTCTGATTGAGGCTCATTTTCGAGACTCCTATCAAATAGGCTAGAAAGCGCATGCAGTTGGGCACTTCTTGGCTTTCACCCCTTAAGACAGTGAAAATTGGTAGTTGGAGTGGCTAGACAGTAAAATAGAGACCGAGTAACAAAATACAATGAAATACCAGGATCTAAAGTTGAAACTAGAAGAAAAACCCTTATTTAGTTAGGGACGCTGGACAGCAAGATAAAAAAAGTGGGAATGGATGCAGAGTAAAAGAATGAAAAGTGGGTGCAGCTACGGACCGAAGAGAAGCTGCAAACACCCTTTATAGTAATGTAAGGTGCACTGACAAAACTACCTCACTGCAGGGGAAGCCAATACTGGAAGCTGTGGTGACCGCATCAACCCTCGAAAATGTTTTGGCAGAAGAGGTATCAATATGACAGCCATATTAATATTTCATCAACGCCTAATTTTTTTCAGAAACTGGTTAACTTAAGCATCCCGTATAAGTGAAGGAATGTGAAAAACTATACAGTAGAATATTCGAGAATAAAATTTAAAGTAGAGAAAGTAGATTTACAAGCAATAACTAAGTGAATTGCATAACTCTATGGAATGAACTGTTATATAGCTGTGTTGATTTTAAGAATATGGAGAAAATACCACTTTTTTCGGATAATCAACATCTTTTCTACATATTCTCAATCCCACTTTTTACACCTCTTTCACAGACTTATTATTCAGAAGGCTCACCTTTGTTTCACAGTTGTTCATAAATTCTCACTAGATGTCAGAGGTAAATTTATAAAAATTGTTTTTATTGACATTCCTCCGTGGGTGGCTCATTTGTCATGCTTGACAACAATTACAGTTATAGTTTGCTAGATACTTCCCAGGAAGCCTTGCAATTCTACAGCTCTTTCTATTTTACAAGAAGGTGCTTTATGAACAGAAGTTTGGGTCAGTTCATGGCCTGTAGGAAAATGCCCACGTAAGTCAGAGTGACACCCTTCACCACTAACAGAAGAAAACAGTCGTGACAAAGACGTATTACTCCAGGCTCTTTAATTCTTCCAGATATAGCTGCAACAGGGTCCTCGAATTCCAGCCGATTAAAATATTGGCTGGCACAGTTCTTTCCTAAGAGAGAAGTGGATTTCCAAAAAATGCATGTTACATCCACACAGATGTAAAGGGGGAATGATGGGCGACTGCAGAAAGCCTGGTATTACGCCTTCCCAAAGAGTAGATGGGGATGGCACTGGTCACTTGATGATTTAAACAGTTTAACACACCACCGTCTTGATACATCGACCAGACTATCCCCAAGTATAGGCCCTTTTGTTACTATTAGTGAAAAGTGAAAGGCATGGTGACCCCAGAGGCAGCTGGAATGTTAAAGTTCATGCATAGTTAACAAGAGGCAATTGAATGTAACCAGCATATTTGTTCATTGCTGTATATTATCCATCTTATTGGAGTAGCCTGGCAGCTCTCTTTTATACTAAGAATAAACTTTGCTCAGAATAACAAAGTAATTGGACTGGATACTAAAGGATTAAGGGAAACATATGTACAAGGCTTCACTGACTTACTATCAAATGTTATTAATATTTTTGGCATTTGTGTTACAGGATGTAAGTAATATAACATGGTTTTGGTAATGAACTGATAGACTAGTTAAATATTTTCTAGAGTGATTTATTTACACCACCTTTAATCAGAGAATCATAATCAAATTTAGTATGTTTCATAGTGTTAATTAGGATAAACATATTATATAAAGGTGAGGGTGGATTGTTTGGTATGTTGAACACATGTGTTTCATATAATGGATTTGGTGTCAGTGAATAAATTTTGTATGTGAAGTCTACAAATACGCTGTCCATATTACAATAATTGTACTTGTATCTTAAAAAGTTATCTACAGGCTAAGGTGGTATGATAACAAATTATGCAGCCATAACATGGACATAAATTAGCAATAGATAGTAACATGGTTTTCTACCTGTGAATTAACAAAAATTTAAATTACTAGTAAAGTCATCCCAGAGGATGAATTCTTTTACCAAGATTGTATCAGGGTTCTGTATCATCCTCCTCCTTTGCACCATTTCTATTAACGATTATTTTTTCCAGGTAAACTATCATTTTTGCATTCCAAGTTGTGCAGCAATATATTTATATTATAAAGTGCTGACAAAATCAGAGGTAATAATTTCCCCATCAGTAATTTTAGTCTTCATCCGTCCAATAAAAAAGAGACGGATTACTTCCTGGAAACTCTGTCACAGCAAGATAATCGTTAATTAATGTCCAGCTTTGAAACCTGCTGCTAACATTAGTCATTTATGGGCTTTCATGATACTTTTCCTAAAGGTGACAAGTCGGCCACTTTATATTTCCAATGGGTTCTCGGATCCGAAGAGTGAACTTAATTGCTTTAAAGCTTAGATGAAGAGACAGATTTTAACATTTCGACAGATCTCTCTGCTGGTATTTATTTCCATCCCAAACTTGTGAAATTAACGATTAATGCATAATTCGAAAATGGAGCTAAACGTAATTAACGGACAATTTAAATATATATACTGACCTCTCTACTGTCGTCATACTTTCAGCTCAGTTCCAGGTACTACAGTACGTACTTCTGAGATTTAAAGTAGTTCAAAATAATAAATCTAGTGATACCTAAAATTTAAACCAGATAAAAAGAATACTAACAACTCAGATTAAGACACTTATGAATCAAACAACGTGCCTTCAACAGTTAACCAACTTTCCTCATTCCCCAAAGAATCCGATTCCGGTTGTAGTTACTATGAGCAGCATCTACCAGAATGGTTCTTCAAAAAGTATACGTTCCTATAGACATGTTTGATTTAGATAATGCATAAAGGCGAGAGAAAGACAATGAAATAAATTCTTCGGGCATTTTGGGGCTACACCATAAATAGAAAATAATAAGCACCTTCAAAGCTCCCCTCCAGGCGCTCTCAGCTTGTACAGTCAGATGATGAGATCCACAGAATATTTCAGGACACTTCAATCGATTTAGAGTGCAGTATCTATTGACAACTTATTGACACTTTTACCTATGTGAACATATTCTTTTTTGGTAGATGATCCGTCCCATATTATTCATTAAAGAACAAATTACGAAACGAAAATCGTTGGTAAAACCCAACCAAATGCTAATTCACTTCTTTACTCATTTCTGTAAAAGGACCTTTTATTACAGGTTGGTGTAGACTACACCATAAAAATATCCGTGCTCGTCGTTATATAATCACTGAAAGGATTAATGCATACATGTAAATCTTTTGGAATTTGAAAAACAGAGCAACAAAAAGTTTCATATGGCTTTGAAATAAATTCAGTTAAAAATAAACAATTTAGTGCAGAACATACGTTCAAACAAACATATATAAATTAAACCATGATAACCGTTTCTTCATAAATAGAAAACTCGTAGAGAATGAAGTCAGAAACTCTAAGCACCATTTTCCATGTAGCTTATTCCCCCTTACAAATTAGGTCTAATGATGCAGCATTCAAACGCCAACCCGGAGTAATTTCCAGTAGCCGTTAACATCGACACTTTCATCAGATTAAAAGGTCAACGGTTGATGTAGTTTAACGGAGTTAAAAAAAAAAAACACGTTTGAGACAGTTCTGAAACTGCCCCGAGTTACAATGTTTGTTAGATGTTCATGCATATTCCTTTCGGGCGGTCGGTCATTTGCAGCGCGTTTGAAAATCAGTAACAGTCAACTGTTCTTCAACCACATCAATTGCGCGCCAGAGCTATTTATTTTCATTATTCGAAGTTTTCATCGCCAGTTAAGAATCTCAATTGCTTATCGCTCCTTTCATCTTCGTTTTCCCTCTTAATTGTCATCGCTCTAACAAATCATCTGCAACCCCTCATTATCCTCATCTCGTAAAGAGCAACAACACGTGTTTTAATCATTAGAAATTCTTTTGTTGCTAATTTTCTTCTCTTTATTTTCGTTCCTCTAAAGAATTTCCCGAGTTTGTTCAATTATTATATGACACCATAAATACTTCGCAATATCTTAGACAAATTCAATATCTCTTGATATTTCACAGAACTAATCTGTCGCAGTTTATAGTATTTTTGCTGCATTTATTTATTTATCTATTTATTTTTTACTCTTTTTTTGCAGTGTCATGATTTAACTGGAAAACTCCATCAGTCCTTTTGTTATTTGTTTTAGATCTCTTTTTCAGAATCTCAACCATGTTTCTCCTGGAATGTTCAATAATATGTGCCAAAATATTCACCTTATCTACGTAATGGAATACATTCTTCTCTTCAGTTATCAGAACCTTCCTCATTTTCCAGACATGCTTTACAGATCTTGGTCATCGACTTAATTACAATCCCACCACTGTACCGTTGCATCTCAACTGGGTCAAATAACGCGTGGCATCTTCCCATGCTTCGGTCGCTTAATTACTCTCTCATACTCAACCTCAACCATTAGGTTGAAAACTCACATAACCCTTTTTGCTCTTAAGTTGTGCCCACCTTCCTCCTCTTCATCTTCCATTATCAAATGTCATCTTATCCAGGCAGGTTGCATTCACTTAGGGGAACAGATCTGATATATTTGCATCATCCATTCTAGAAACCATACTTTTGTTCATTAGTTTCCTTGCCTTGATTAATTGTAGGAAAAAATTTAATTTCTCGAAATGTTTGGGTCTTTCACCTTCTACCTTCTTTGCCCTCGTTTTCTCTCTTTTCTTTGTAAGCTGCACTAAGTATCCTGTATAACTGCTAAATGATCTTTTCTTCAGTCCCACAATTGCACCCCTCAAAACAGTTTTCCCACATATTGTGTCCGTGTCCCAGACGACTAGCATCAGAAAGTAAAGGTACGCCATACAGCTTGCGGACTGTAAATCAGTATTCCATCTCCCTCAAAGGTAACAGATGAACCCTCTAGACAAAAAAAAAAAAAAAAATCATTGGCTGTTTTAAGTTTTACAGTTTCAAAATTCATACCAACCTGAGTTGGAACGTTTTGTTACTTGTCAGATGTTTAAAGGGAAATAATTACGTAAAGAAATATTTTTTATGCAGATATTATTTAAGAAACAAAATAAAATGGGGAGATCATAAATAGGAAATTCCTATTTTCCTTTTTCTTTGGTAATATATAACTTGAAAGGGTAATGCACCTTATGCTTAAGTTATTATTTCATGTATCGATAACTAAATACTCTATTAGTAGTAGACCCAAAATACATTCTACTAAGTAAAAATTGAGAACCTGGAGCAGTAATATCGTCGGAATAATTGGACAGTAGCTATCAAGAATAGGGAAGTAGATAGATAAATGAACAGAGAGAGAGAGAAAGAAGGTTCAACTATGAAGAAAATTAAATGAGCCTAAAATGATGCTAACAAGAAGAGAGAAGAAAATAACTTTCATTACCTGCATTTTAACCAAGGCAGGTTCACGATTTTAGCTTGTTATCTATTACCACGTGTTTTATTCATTATTTTCTCAAAATTAATGAGAGAACCGGAAGAAAACGAAGAGGGGAAATAGACCCCTCAGGTTCCGACCGGTCCTCTGAAAAGGAGGAAGAAAAAGATTTCCCGTGACCCTGATGTTGATGAGCACCAATGTGTGCAATGGGACTCCTGCAGAATTGTGTACATTCAGTTTTCACTTTAGTGACTCTGAATATCCCTTGGGGCATTCGCCTGAGATGTACCTGTGGTATAACAGTGTTCCTTTTACCCTATACTAAATTTTTTATACAGAGAAAGGGTATACTATTTAAAATTGTAATCACTACTTAAAAAATCATCTCTTGATGCAGTAAGAAATGTTAGATAAATACAGTGAGCAAATAATAAAGATTACGTAGATTAACCAAACAAAAACTTCTTTCAGTTTTCTTTCGAAGATGGAAAGAGAAACCACACGATTCTTGTGTATAACTTGTTTACTGGTAAATATTTACATATTACTTTGATCTCGAGGCACTTCAGGTCCTAATTGTGACTCCTTTTTTCAAGAGATGAGGTAGTCAGGCTGGTTCAAGGCCCCGCTGGGTCTTGAACCAGCCTGACTACCTCATCTCTTGAAAAAGGGTCACAGTTAGGACCTGAAAGTACTGAGATCAAAGTAATCAAGGATATCTTTTAAAATCAATGTGCAGTCTGTGCTGAGAAGCAAAGGCATGTGAAATACGTCTTTAATTGATATTTACTTTCTGTAAATATATTTTATTACCCTTTAAGTATTTATCGCCTACTACACCTAGCTTTACTTTCTTTTCTCTCTCACTTCCTTATCACTTACCCCAATCATCTTTTCCATACCTGCACATGATCTTTTTGCACTGTAGGCGCATGTGTTCCAACCACACGCCTAACCGCCGATGAATCACATCACATCTCAGAGAAAGCGCCATGCAGTTGACACAAAAGGTCAGAAGAAAACTCAAAATCTTGAGACGATGTTTTCAGCGAATATTTCCAATGTTGTTACGGTCGCCTTCTTGATGTTGTACCAGTCTATGTATCAAAATACCATTCATTTAGCTATGTACACATATTTCACAGCTATATGTTTTTCACTTGTATAATTGTATGTTTGCCTCTGTGAAGAAACATAGAGGCCTATAGTTAATCCCTTTCCTTACCTGTCAAAAGTTGGGACTACGTTACGGCCCGCAGGGTTTTTGACTTGTGTGAATTTTAGATGAATAAATCAGTTGTAACCTGACCTACGCTTTCACTTACACCTCACTCATAACACCATACTGAACCTCTCATTCTTAATCACATATTTTTCTTGTTTCCTCACTCTTCCTACGATTATATCACAGACAATCCTAGTACTTCCCTGCGTGACTCAATCCTTGCCCAAAGTTAATAAAAATTTTATATGCTCGTCTCACTTCTTATCAAATAATGACCAAATTTCTTTTCAGTAACTTTTTTCCCACCATTATATCCTCAACCTGGTATTTTATCTAGGCTACTTGGTATAATACATAACCTGACATATTTTCCGTGACCATTTCTCTTTTTCCAGTTTTACTAATAAATATACTTCTTTGGGAAGCAGGTATTTCTTCTTTACTTCTGTAACTCCATGTGCCAACATCATAAGCCCTTTCTCTGTCACTTACATTTGTATTTAAATCATCTAACACTACCCCCTTTCGTATTCTTCAACCCACCAAAGTACAGGTTCAGACTCACAGAAACATACTCTTACTTATATTTTTATCCATTCTGGAAACAGATGCACTTATTGTTATACATTCTCTTCTATTACTCTTTTGAAGACCCGTATGGTTTCACATTAGCACCTCCCTAGTCTTGTTTACACAGTAAGAGCTAACCCTTTCCTAGATCTGCATCCTGGCTACTACATACGTAATTTTTCCTGCCCGTTTATACATAACACTCACGCAAACACTGTTACATCTACAGCAGCCTACTTATCGGGAAAGATAATTTGTGAACACATCTTCAGCAATTTCTACATAAATCGGTAACATACTCCTATATTCACTAGAATCCTGACATGCAGTGTTTACATTCCTAAATTTTCAAACTTGGTAAGGTTCAGGTACGGTAAAGTTAAAAACAATCAAAATAAATTTTACCTGTCGATAAAATTGTCTTTCATTCTTCAAGTAATGTAACTGAACAATCCTGCAATGGACATTTGTGCGAACAGCACTGAAAGTTGAACCTTTTCCTTGACGTTTGAAACAATGGACATGAAGTGGCCATGGAAGAATAAATTTTCTCTTTCAGTTCAGTTTTGCACCCATTCATCCATAATTTTCATCTTAGTATATGTAAAAAGATCCATGAGCAACCACATTTTAGATGAGGACCTGCAGCCGAAATTTCGATAGTTTTATTTCACTTTCCTCCTTTGCCGTTACGTTCATCTTCTGCCATAAAATGACTCTCCTGCGGTGATACTCCTTTTTTTTTTTTTTAAATTCTCTCGATGTGACAAAAGTAATCCTCATATTTTCTATCTCATTTTTCCTCCTGACCCATAGAGTAAATTTCTCTGCCAGCTTAATTTGTTCTTTGTATATTTGCGAAATTTCTAGTATCTTACAGATATTATGAACCGTGTTTGGATAATTCCAATTTCTGATGAAAATTTCATTTCGAAGTGTATCTGTTTTTCTTCATACATATTTTTTCTCTTTTGTAATTCATGTATGCGTTTCTCCTTTTATACTTTTAAATATGCATGTGAAACGATAATAAAATAAGTACTAAGTCTGTCAAGGTGGACTTGATCACTGTTCTAGTTTTATTATTATTTTTGCACACTTTTGTGCTATAGGTGTTATGTTAAATTTCAGCAAATCGTGCTTTCCAAAGAGGCCAACTAAAACAAATGGTACTGAGATCTGAAGCCCAAACATCATTGCCGAAATGAGGCCGTCTCCTTCACAACTGGGCGAATAGACTCAGCTTGAATGTTAGATTTCCGATTAAGCCGTCCAATCCATCCATTTGGCAATTTGTGTTCCCTTACGAAAATCCATCCTAAGTTTATCAAGTTATGAGTGAAGCTAACAACTGTTAAGCAATAAATATACTAGAGGGGAAAGGGCATCACTCCATCAAACAACTATGATTGTTTCCCTGATCCTAATTCACTTCAATAAATATGAAGGAGAACAAAGCATGTCTATCATAGCTTGTGCATACTAAATAACTCCTATTACTGGTGGTCAAAATGAAACACTATGCTTTTAAAGCTTTAAATACAAAAATTTATTTCTAAGTTCAAAAGTTATAATTAGAGTTCATAGGCTCAAAAAAATTTATTATTACTCAGAGAACCAACATAGATTGAATTAATTCTTAAGGGGATCGGCCGGTTTCCGACTTTTTTAACGACAGGTTGTTGATATATAGGGAGTTTTGTTAGGATATTGTGTGGAACTTCTAAAAATTTTTGTTCAGTGACCTTCAGGTTTTGTGACCTAGAGCATTACCTCATAAAAATGGCCATTTTCAAATCATCTCCTCCTTTGCTTTGGTTTTAAGGGATGATTTGAACCACGTATAAAACACATATGGACCTTTATTCAAAGCAGGATTTTTGATTTTTTAAGGTATTTTCGAGAGATATGAATTTTTTTTTAATGAAATTTTCCCGGAAAAAATACAGAAAAAAAATTGCCAAAAATCAGCTCAAATATTAAAACCCCGGCTTTGTTTTTGTCTACCATGTTTCCCCATGTTGTATTTAAAATTTCATTTAGATTGGTCCAATACTATGGAGGATACCTTGTACAAAACTATGTCTAGTAAACTACCAAAGCCTTACGCCAAAAAGTAAAAGGGACTTCTGCAAAGACTCACAACTAATTCTATGGTTTTAATTTTTATTTTTGTTTATTTATTGCAAGGTGTTGAAATAAGAATAATTGATTATTTTGTACGCCCTAATTTGTCCATTCTTTTCTTTTTAGTTTTTGGGGGTGTGGAAGGCATTAACATGTAGGTTTTACGCCACGCCTGGGGTTGCTCCCTCCCCTCTTTTTTAATTTTTTTTGGAGGATGGTTGGAAGTATTAACTTGAGGGTTTGAACGCCATGTCCGAGACGGCTCCGTTCCCTCTTTTTTTATTCTCTTTTTTTTTATTTTAAGGGTTTTCTGGGATGGGGTGCCTCGAGCTACTGCTTTGGGTTTTCTAAATATCTCTTGCCCTTTGTGGGTGGGAACAGGTGTGGTTTAGGGGTGGATGTGGTTGGTCTCTGGTCAGCTTCTTCCCCTCCTTTTTGCTTTTGCGTTTTTTTGTGGAGGTTGGCTCTCTCTCTCCGGAGCTTTTTATGCCACTAATTGCCCTTGAACTTTTTCTTTACTTCTCGCCTGGACTTTTCCATTGGCTTTTCCGGTTTCTCCTTGCCAGAAGTGAGCTCTTGGACCTTATTGTTAGGCAGGTGAAAAAACAAAAACACCCGGATTATGCAGAGTTCAGTCAAGGTTTTCGAGCCTTCGTTATTTTTGGGGAGGAGTTTTGGCAACTCGTTAACTTGTGGAGTTTGGTACCACTCCGTGTGCGTTGCCCCCTTCAAGATAACTAAAAAAGGTGGAAAGGTATTTTGACACAACTATTTTGGATTCAAAGGACAAGATTAATTAATAAGAGAGGATGGACAAGTGAACATGAGAATGATAATAGGTTTCTCTAGGCAGGAGGTGCTAAACGCCTTAAAGAAAATGAAGATTGGAAAGACGACAGGACCGGACTTGATCCCAGATGAAATATGGAAAGCATCAGGAGGTGAAGGAGTGGGAGAGATTCTAGATCGAGAGAGGATACCAAGGAGTGGATGGAAAGTATATTGATACAAATTTTCAAGAGTGTGGTAATTATAGAGGTATTAAACTGATGTTCCGCACCTGCAAAGATATTAGAAAGAATGATATATGCCAGACTAAGAGAGGAAGTAGCAATAAGCAGAGAACATGTGGGATTTATGAAAGGAGTTGGAATAACAGATGGTATGTTCTATCTGAGACAGCTAAAGGAGAAATTCAGGGAGAACCAGGGGTACATACACATGGTGTTCATAGACCTTGAAAAGGCCTATGACAGATTCCCAAGATAGGAAATTCCGAGGAGTTTGAGGGAGAAGATGGTCCCAGAGAAGCATGTACGGATGATTCAGATGTATCGGAATATGTATACCAGAGTGAGGAGCAGTGTTGGAGAGACTGAAGAATTTGAGGTGTGGGTTGGATTACACCAGGGATCAGCCCTTAGCCCTTTTATTTTCAACATCGTGATGGATAGCATGACGCGGGAGGTAATGGAGGCAGTGCCATGGAGCACATTGTATGCAGTTGGCATTGTGGTGTTTGCCGAGAAGAGGGAGTTCTGGAGGGGAAGTTGGAGAGGTGGAGAGTGGCACTGGAGGATAGAGGAATGTGGATAAGCAGGTCAAAAACAGAATATGTGTACCACCATTGAGGGGGATGGCAGGGAGAGTAAAAGGTTGGGTGGAGAAGAAATAGATATCTAGTAGACAAGTTAAAATACTTAGGACTGAGAAGAAGAAGAAGAGGAAGTTGTCCCCTTCCTCCCCATTTTTTTTGGAGGGGTTTAGTTTTGGGAGGGTCTGGAGGTGGTGCAGCTTTCTGCAGCTTTTCTTGCCAACGCAAGAGGTTTCCCCAACTCTTTTTTTTTGGCGGGGGGGAAGTTTACATTTTTGGGGGTGGAGACATTAACTTGCGGGTTTTTACGCCACGCCAGAAGTATCCCTGTTCCTTTTTTTTTTTTTTTTGGTGGGGTTTTGTTATTTTCTGGGGTTGGAGTTATTAACTTACGGGGTTTTACCTCACGCTGGAGGGTACTTCCTTCTCTATATTTTTGGGAAGTTGTATTTATTGGGGCCGGAGGTGATTGGAGGTATCAGCTTCTTGGTTTTTACGCCATTCCCAAGTTTCCTCTTCCCTCCTTTTTTGTTTTTGGGAGTTTTATTTTTGGGGGGTTGGGAGCGTTAACTTGTGGGTTTTACGCCACGCAAAATTTGCCTCCTTCCCTCCTTTTTTTATTTTTTTATTTTTTATTTCCGGGGTTTCATTTTTAGGGTCCGTGTGAGTTTTATTTTATTTTTTAGGTCGTTTTAAGTCATTTTTTAGGGTGGGAGCACACCAATGCCGAGGTCGACCCTTCACCTTTTTTTTTTTCGGGGGGGAGTTTTAGATTGCTGTTTTTAAGTCATACTAGATCTCAGAAACTAAAGAGGTTAGATTTACCTCCTCCTCCTTGTTGCCACCTTCCCTCTCCTTTTAGGGGTGGGGGTTGTTGGATTGGAGCACCATCTAGCGGGATTTTATTTTTTGGGATGTTATTTTTTTGGGTGGCGAATATTATGTATATATATACAATATACACACATATATGTATATATATATATATATATATATATATATATATATATATATATATATATATATATATATATATATATATATATATATATATATATATATATATATATACAGTGTTTCGAAATGAGCCTCTTCAGCATAAACTAAAATTGATATGGCAAAAACAAAGTAGCCAGAACAGGTATTTAAACTAAAATTTCTCTCTGCAAATATTTTGTGTGGCCTCCATCTGCCCAAACACAGCCTGCATTCTATTTGTATGAGCAAGTAGCAAATTGCAAATTTTGAAACTCAAACCCCATTTCCTGAGCACTTCAGTCACCTCTCTTGAGGGGTCATCGAGGCTTGCTATACATCCCATTTCGAGTTACTGTGCATGCTTCAACATGATCCCATAAACACAGTGTTTTCACACACATTAAGGTCAGGGAGCTACCTGGAAATTCACTTGATGAGAAGAAATCGATACCACTGTGAAGCAGCTCCTGTGTCTGGAAGAGCCTTGAAACATGTTGCTTAGTATGCAAAAAAAAAAATGCGACTTCTTCAACAGATAATACATTTTCAGGATCTTTGAGGAAAAAAATACTCCACCAGTAGCACAGTTTCTCTGAAGTATTCGCCATTCCATGACTGTCCTTTTCTTTGATGATCCATTAACTGTTTGGCTGTGAAACAGAGAAAAATTCCTAACATTCAGGAAATTTCACAACTTGGCGATACGTGTACATCATCGCTGATATCAGTCCAACTTTGCAGCTCAAATGATGTCATTTTGATGAGTAGGTAAAACTGACTGACTGTGTAAATGAAGAATTCATCTGATGTGGCAACATGGAGAAAGTCAGCTTCATCCCAATCTTTAACAAATGAACCACAAAACCATGCGTAACGGTCTTCTCTCTGTTGCTGAGTGATGTTGGGCTTGCTGATAACATGAAATGGCTTGATACCAGATTTTTCAACTCACGATATACAGTGCATCATAACTTCTCTTCTTTCCCTTTTTGTTTCTAGTTCAGCGCCAATGTACATAAGGACTTTCTTGGTCTACCTACTGACTCAGCTATGATGTCTTGACTTCTGAGAAAGGACTTCAGGCCTTCCAAGATTCTCACTCTTTTTGCGATGATAGTCATGTGGATTTTTGTTGCAGTTTCTTTTAACAAAGGATTCATCCCTTTTAATGTATTTAGCTATCCAGGAACGTGAAATGAAGGATGGCCTCTCTGAAGGTTATATCCCGGATTCGGTCAATCCACCTGATTTCCTCCGAGTCATTAGCCATGGCTGTATCTAACTCCGTCACTCAGTCTGAAAATACAAGAAATGTAAAATGAAAAATAGCTTAATAGAAACTTAAAATAATGTACTTGGAGATAGGCTATAGCAGAAAACTTCATAACTTTCCATTTGTTCTGTGGAGATATTGATATATATATATATATATATATATATATATATATATATATATATATATATATGTATATATATAGAGATATATATATATACATATATATATATAATATATATATGTGTGTGTCTATATATATATATATATATATATATATATATATATATATATATATATATATAATATATATATATGTGTGTGTGTGTGTGTGTATATATATATATATATATATATATATATATATATATATATATATATATATATATATATATATATATATTCGATATTAAAGCCACAAGTGTGGTTTAATATCTTGGAATGACTTAACCCTGAGGGGATTTATAACTGATAAAGTGCTTCATCCCAAGCAGGATTCAAATCGTTTCTTGGTTTAGAAATGAAGAAAAACCTATCACTTATAATTCCCCTTGAGTGTGAGTTATTCCCACGGTATATTTGTGGCTTTATGTTTGTGAACATAAAATTATAAGGTGTGTATAAGAAGTGACATTATTTATAATTACTTACCTATCGATATATATATATATATATATATATATATATATATATATATATGTATGTATGTATGTATATATATATATATATTGTCATAAACTGGGGGTCTTGGTTGGGATGAGAATTGAACCAATTTACGAGGTTTGACTGCAATGGGACCAATTGAGCCCAGATTAAGAACAGAACGAAAAGTTATTTGAAACTTACCTTAGATTTCCCTGGATTTACAATTAAAGGAGGAAGGTTGCCATTTGGAATTAGAATTCTTTTACAACTTTACAGGGGTTTATTTACAGGGACCTTAGTAATGAAACAAGGAGACAAGCAAAACGACATGGTAGCCAATGGGCAGACTCATTAATTGGACACATAAAACAATAATGCAATGATTGGCAACAAGCAAGCTGATGAATAAGGGGGCCAATGTGCAATACAATTATTCCATTTACAATAAAAATGGTTTAGTCATGCCCCAATTACACTGAATAGTCTCAGTTAGATGCTGCAAACAGATTGAACTCCAGGATGGGGAAAATAATTCATATACAACTTTGGCGAGGCCACAACGGATTTCAAGGACCCAACTACGACCAGGAATAATTCGGGCTTGAAGGGCAGTCAGAATTATCGGGCACAGAATGCGAAGAGCAGCTGTCTCTCCTGAAAGAGACATCCTAGATTAGGATAAACGGCACACACTGAAGGAAACTGAATTCCCTTATAAATGTTACACCTTTCACATGTTAAATATTAACCACTACGTAGCCCAGCAGATAATTATGATGAAATCACGTAGGCACAATATGGGAATCGTAACTGCGTGGTCTTTTAACAATGAACATGTGATCGCACTCACACAAAGAGTAAATTTAAACACTGGTGTCGCTTAGCCTAAATGGCCCTTAAGTTTGCACTGGAAAGGATAAAGGGATGATTATACGGGATCGAGACACAGGTCTACTAAAGCCAAATCAAAAGTCCTTCAAAAGAAGGCATCATTAACTTATACACAAATGGGAATAAAGCACGTTAAAAGTAAAAGAAAGAAGAAGAAAGATTTATATATATATATATATATATATATATATATATATATATATATATATATATATATATATATATATATATATACTAATATATAACATATATATATTTATATATATATTTATATATATATATATATATATATATATATATATATATATATATATATATATATATATATATAATATATATATATATATGTCGGATCACGAGGAGTTGAGGTCAGAATCGACTCTCATCGGGGATAAGTTTCGGACACAGCTGCCGGCTCTCAATCCCGAGCATTCAAGCATGAAACCATTCGAGAATTTGTAAAACATATATTGATAGAGCAAATTTCTGTATATATATATATATATATATATATATATATATATATATATATATATATATATATATATATATATATATATATATATATATATATATATATATATATATATATATATATATATATATATATATCTATATATATATATATATATATATATATATATATATATATATATATATATATATATATATATATATATATATATATATATATCTATATATATATATATATATATATATATATATATATATATATATATATATATATATATATATATATATATATATATATATATATATATATATGTATATATATATCTATATATATATATATATATATATATATATATATATATATATATATATATATATATATATATATATATATATATATATATATATATATATATGTATATATATATCTATATATATATATATATATCTATATATATATATATATATATATATATATATCTATATATATATATATATATATATATATATATATATATATATATATATATATATATATATATATATATATATATATATATATATATATATCTATATATATAATATATATATATATATATATATATATATATATATATATATATATATATATATATATATATTATAATATATCTATCTATCTATATATATATATATCTATTATCTATATATATATATATATATATATATATATATATATATATATATATATATATATATATATATATATATATACATATATATATATATATATATATATATATATATATATATATATATATATATATATATATATATATATATATATATATATATATGTATATATATATATATATATATATATATATATATATATATATATATATATATATATATATAATATATATATATATATATATATATATATATATATATATATATATATATATATATATATATATATATATATATATATATATATATATATATATATATATATATATATATATATATATATATATATATATATATAATAATACACAATAATACATATATATATATATATATATATATATATATATATATATATATATATATATATATATATATATATATATAAATATATATATATATATATATATATATATATATATATATTGTGTCATAAACTGGGTCCTCGTGTTGATGGAAATTGAATAATAATTTATAATCATAGACTGCCTTCGTACCAAGATTATGAAGAAAAATGAAAATACTGGAAACTTACCATAGAATCTTCCTTGATTTACGTAAATAATGAAGGTCTCCATTGGAATTAGAATTAGAATTCTTTTACAAACAGAATGATCAATAATGCAGTCATTTACAAATACGCAATGTAAATATGAGGGGCCACAGATACAACATCCCGGTCATAACAAATGACTGCTATGCTAAAATGCATCCATTCACAGACAACAACATAATGGAGGGGATGAATTCCAGGATAGTGGCAATTAGTTTTTCAAGATGATTTCTGTGTGGGCAACGGATTTTTGCGATCAGGCTGCGACCAGGAATGATTGCGAAATTCGGATGGTAGTCATGAACGAGTTGGGCATAGATTTGCAGACTAGACCAGATAGGATGGCTCCTGGAAGAGAGGTCAGGAGTTAGTACAAACACAGGGGAGAAGGAAATCTCCCTTGCTAGTAAATAAACACAATGAATCTCTGCACTTGGGAGGAATTGCTCACTTGAGTTACTTAAATTAATTCTCCCTTAATTTACACTATGGAGGGAATATTTGAATACTCGTACTTATGAATCAGGTTAGGTTGATTTCAAAGCAAGTCATGGGGCGATTCATGGGCGGCTCGAATTAGGTTGACTTAACAAAGGGTCCTCCAGCATGGTTTGGTTGAACAAATCCTCGAAGGTGTTGCGCTGGGCCTGTAGATGCTGTGCTGACATGTACGACTCAGATAGTTACAGAAGTTAGTTTTCGCCAGCGTAAAGGAAGAAGTGCCGAACATGTGTCTCGGACGATAGGTATGTGTGGAGTGGGATGCTTTCCGGGAAAACAGAGCGCGCATTCCACCGTTGTTTGTTTCACAGTCTCAGTCTACATCGATCTGCAAAGAGTCATACAGCCAGCAAAGGAGTGGAGAAAAATTAGTTCTTAAGATTAAGTATTTAGAGGTTAAGGTCCTATCTATCAAACAGCCTGGATGGGCCTTCCATTCCCCTAGACGATCGGCCACTCCTATCGCATGATGGTGGGGTGAGGGGGTTTTCCCTTTGTTGACCGTGTAGTGCTTTTGTCGCACGTAGCCATATTATGACTATTTATCACATCACCGTGATTCATATACAATCAGAAAGCTACAAACGTCCTTTAATATCCAATTCACTCTACCTCGGAAATAATATATTTTCATATATGAATCACGGTGATGTGATAAATAGTCATAATATGGCTCGTCGACAAACGCACTACACGGTCAACATGGCAGAGGTGGGTGGATATCGTCTCCTAACGCAAAACACCTGAGTTCGACGGGTGAGTTGAGGGAGATGTTATTCACTTATACCTCTCTTGTGGCCGATTTCGTTAGTGCGTCACTGTAGTCCTGATTCCTCGTCCTTCGCTGGTTCGATCCCACGGGACGGTGGACTTATTATCAACTTAAAAATTCCCCTTCGGTAACATATATGAAAATATATTATTTCCGAGGTAAATTGAATGAAGAAGTTTGACCTTTCTGATTGTATATGAATCACGGTGATGTGATAAATAGTCATAATATGGCTACGTCATCCACCACCGGTCAACATGGCAGAGGTTGGTGGATATCGTCTCCAAACACAAAACACCTGAGTTCGACGGGTGAGTTGACGGAGATGTTATTCATATACCTCTCTTGTGGCCGATTTCGTTAGTGCGTCACTGTAGTCCTGATTCCTCGTCCGTCGCTGGTTCGATCCACGGGACGGTGGACTTATTATCAACTTAAAATTCCTCGGTAACATATATGAAAATATATTATTTCTGAGGTAGAGTGAATTGGATATTGAAGGACGTTTGTAGCTTTCTGATTGTATATGAATCACGGTGATGTGATAAATAGTCATAATATATTTCGTCGACAAAGCGCACTACAGGTCAACATGGCAGAGGTGGGTGGATATCCTCCAAACGCCAAAACACCTGAGTTCGACGGGTGAGTTGGCGGAGATGTTATTCACTTATACCTCTCTTGTGGCCGATTTCGTTAGTGCGTCACTGTAGTCCTGATTCCTCGTCCGTCGCTGGTTCGATCCATGGGACGGTGGACTTATTATCAACTTAAAAATTCCCCTTCGGTAACATATATGAAAATATATTATTTCCGAGGTAGAGTGGTGGATATTAAAGGACGTTTGTAGCTTTCTGATTGTATATGAATCACGGTGATGTGATAAATAGTCATAATATGGCTACGTGCGACAAACGCACTACGGTCAACATGGCAGAGGGTGGTGGATATCGTCTCCAAGCGCCAAAACACCTGAGTTCGACGGGTGAGTTGACGGAGATGTTATTCATATACCTCTCTTGTGGCCGATTTCGTTAGTGCGTCACTGTAGTCCTGATTCCTCGTCCGTCGCTGGTTCGATCCACGGGACGGTGGACTTATTATCAACAAAAATTCCCTTCGGTAACATATATGAAAATATATTATTTCCGAGGTAGAGTGGATTGGATATTAAAGGACGTTTGTAGCTTTCTGATTGTATATGAATCACGGTGATGTGATAAATAGTCATAATAAGGCTCGTCGACAAGCACTACACGGTCAACATGGCAGAGGTGGGTGGATATCGTCTCCAAACGCAAAACACCTGAGTTCGATGGGTGAGTTGACGGAGATGTTATTCATATACCTCTCTTGTGGCCGATTTCGTTAGTGCGTCACTGTAGTCCTGATTCCTCGTCCGTCGCTGGTTCGATCCCACGGGACGGTGGACTTATTATCAACAAAAATTCCTTCAGTAACATATATGAAAATATATTATTTCGAGGTAGAGTGAATTGGATATTAAAGGACGTTTGTAGCTTTCTGATTATATATATATATATATATATATATATATATATATATATATATATATATATATATATATATATATATATATATATATATATATATATATATATAAGATGTAATGTAAGATATAACTAGAAATTCGGAATAAAGGGACAAAGAGAGAGAAACCTTTCAGTGATAGACATAGATAGATAGAGAGAGATTTTTAGAAACAAACAGAGAAAGAGAATAGAGAGACAAACAGAGAAAAAGGAATAAGTTTGTAGTTTGATGACAAAGCTAGACCTAAATGCTTATTCGCCTTGTATCGAGGCCAACAAAAGGTGTTCTGTTTTAAACGCCTGGGTTCAGTGATGTTTTAGAACATAAAGCAAAACACGAGTTGTGTCGTGGTTCAGTCATTATGACTGTTCTAATCGAGTTCGTAATCACGAGGAATTCATAACGCACGGCTGCACATATTATTAGTGAGATGAATAGCCACCGAAATTATAAGTTTGATGGCGTCAAACTGCCTTTTTGAAGGCGAAGTTTCCAGAAGTCCACCTGGGCGTGGCTGCCTCTAGATTAGCCTAACCAATAAGTATCTGCAGGGCCGGACTGAAACCAAGATTCCGCCTACAGAGGGGTGGGATAACAACTTTCAAAATTCATTATCAAGTCCAGTTGAGAAGCAGAGAAGCAGAGAAGAAGAGAGAGAAGAAAGGACAGCAGAGAAGGTAGCAGAGAAGCAGAGGGTGGGGTTGTAAGCCTCACTAACTGTGGGTTGATAGAAGAAGACAGACTCACATTTGACACTCACTGTAACTTCGCACTGCAGTTCATTTGTATATTACTGTAACTTTATTATTGTTAATGAAGTAAAGAAACCACATTATGTCTTCTTCAGTCTTCTGTATCGGAAAATACGTCACTACATAACAAAGCCACAACGGCAAGCATCTCTAAAGAAAGTAATCCTCTTAACTTGACAATGAATAGCAGGAAGAAGAATAAATAAATAAAGAAAAGACATTACATAAATGGTGGCAGCTGAAGCGGATCCAGAACAAAGACAAATAGTGCAGTGCAAGTGTGAAAGACGCATACGAGACTTAAAACAAGATTTTCTGCAAACATATCAGTCAAAACAAATGATGAAGTACCATCAATATTGGCGAACGACAACTAGTAAAACAGAAACAACAACCCAAACGTACCAGTCAAAAACTTCGTAGAGTATCCTTTTTACAAAGCAACAGCAACAACTGTGAATGACTGAACGTCTTGGCGTTCAACGCGAACGTATCCCCGGACGTATCTCAGCGCAGTGGAAGACCGTGTCCTGAACGTTTGAACTGAACATCGGGAACGTTGGCAACAAAAGCAGTGAACGTCGGCAGCGAAAGCAGTGAACATCGAAAGCAGTAAACGTCGGCAGTGAACGCTACAACGAAATTGTGTTGGTCGTGAAAGTGATAAAAGGGCAGTGAGCGAAGCGTCTACAGAAAGCAACGAATATGACGCAATCGCATAAGTGAAAAACTGTTGACAAACCCACAACAGTTTACGACTGGAATGCGGCAAAAGAAAATACATAAGTTGGAAAATTAATTTCAAAAGTTCTCTCTCATTGAGTGTATTTTTTAATACCCTTCAAAAGGTAATCCAATATTTAGCTCAATTAGGCCAAAATATTTTCATCCTTAGATTTGCTTTAGTGGATATTGGCAAGCATTCTAGATGAAGAATCGAAAGAACTGCAGCCTTCAATAACATGTGAACATTTATACAGTTTGAAGTAATGCCATTTGACTAACTATCCCATTAACATTTGTCGATTAATGCTACAAATTGTAGGGGACATAGAGAATGCTGCAGTATTTCTGTAATGATGTAATCATTCTTATAAAGACTTAGAAAGTCACCCCAGAACATTAGACATGGTCCTGGAGAGACTAAGAATTGCAGGACTAAAAATAAAAATTAAAGAAATGTCAATCTATTAAATTTCTTAGAATACTGGTCATGTAATTAGTAGAAGATGGACTACACATGCAGGCAGGTAAATAAATGAACAGTTGATTACCCCAGCTCCCACTCAATTTGAAAACATTTAGAAGGTTCCAAAGTGGTAGGTTATTATAAACCTTGTATAAAGGGTTTGCTACTATACAAACTCTTTAGAAGAACTTACCAAAAGGATAATATTAATTATGAATGGAAGGATGAACAAAAGAAACAGCCTTTTCAAACACTAAAAAGAGCAAAATGACCAGGAACCCTGTTCTAGTTTATCCAGATTTTTCTCAAAGACTTCTACTTAGTTTCTTGTGATGCTTCAAGTACAGGACTAGGAGTTGTATTGTTGCAAAAAGGCAAAAAAAACTAGAATGAGAGCAGTATATTAATATGCTGGGTAGAGTTTTAAATCCAGAGGAAAGAAACTTCAGCACCACAGAAAAAGAGAATGTTTAGCTTTATATTGTTTAAAGAAATTTAGACACACCTAGGTCATAAGGTTAATGCTTACTGATCACAAACCCATTGGCACTGGCTTTTCTAAAAAGAGAGCCTTACCAACAACATGAAGTTCAATAGATGGTTCATTAGTGTATTAGAATTTGCCCCAGTGTTCAGATATATTCCAGGGAAATTTAACACCTTAGCAGATGCATTATCCAGATCTCAAGAAGAAACAGAAAAATGCATTACCACTAATACCTTTTGTTTTAGTTGTCAGGTAGTAGATTTAGATCTAGAAAGAGTGAAAACACAACAAGAAAATGATGTAGAAATCAGACAGATAGTAGGACAGTTAATGACAGATGAATCTTTAAAACCTGATTTTGAATTAAATGGATTGTTGTATAAAAGGCCAACAGAGAAGAATGGTTGTTCTCGTCTATACATCCCAAAAGCACTAATCAGAGAAGTTTTAGAATTAACACATTCATATAAGTTAGTAGGACATACAGGAATTAAAAAGACAAGCAGAATCATAACCATAAATTATTTTTGGCCACATTGTACTGAAGATGCCAAAAAATTTGTACAGAACTGTGTAGTTTAAAATAGAAATAAGGGTAAAGTAAATTTTAAAGCTCCACTTGAAAAATATCCATCAGAATTAAATCTTTTTCAAGTGGTCACTACGGACTTTTTAGATCCATTCCCAACCACTATTAGAGGAAACAGAGAAATATTAGTTTTCTTATATTATTTAACTAGATATGTAGAAAGAAAATTTTCAGTAAAAAAATAGGGATGCAGCAACAGTTGCAGAAGTTTTGGCCCTAGAATTATCACAAGACATTCATGTCCTCAAGTTCTTTTTTCTATCAACATGCTGCTGAATTTACTAGTGATCTTTTAGAGAAAATATGAATTTTATGCAATAAATAAATGTCAAATAACAGTTTATAAACCAAGTTCTAATGGAGCAGTAGAACGAATCCACCTGTAAATAAAGATGTCCTGGAAAACTTTAATGAGCCCACGGACAGAAGATTGGGACTTATCATTAGAAGACACAATTCACATTGAATAATACTCGTAATGAGACAATAGAGAATCCCCACACTTTTTGCTATAATGGTTATCAGAAAAGAATACTCTAACATTATTGTGACGATGCACACCACCCAGACATACTCAGAGTAACTATGATGACTATATTGCATGGAAAACCAGACGCTCTACTGAGATTATCATGAAACAAGGAAAATTAAAAGAGGGTCATATATCATACCACATAATAAAGGTACTCATTAAACCAGATATTAAAGTAGGTACTCAAATTTATGTACAAAAATCATGCTCTGAAGGCCAAAATGTGCTGGTATTCTCCTTAATTCACTGGACCATATAGACAGAAGAAGTGCAAAAATTAAACAAATATAGAGGAATCAATGAAAGTGACTAAAGAAAAAAGTAGTTCACTGAATCGTATCATAGTAAAAACAGCATCCATTATTCCTCTGAAGATACAGATAACACAAGACATGAAAATGGTGTGGATAAGGTTGAAACCTGAAGATATAATTCATGAAGCAGATAGAGTTAATATGTATATAATCTATAATATATATATATAGAAGATATATATATATATATATATATATATATATGTATATATATATATATATATATATATGATATATATATATAAGAGTATATAAATGTAATCTCATGTAAAGATGTATACATGTGTAGAAAGTCTGATAAAGGTCTATTCTACAGCTACTAAATGCGGCTCATTCCTATAATAGTTTTGTTTGGACTCATTTCATCACAAGTGGAAATAAGAAAGGGATCTTTGTTGAAAAGACATGGTAGCGTCAAATGGATTAAGGACTGAGGCATCATAAAATAGACATATCACTGCGTTAAGTAAATGAGTAAAAAAGTTAAACGACATACAACAGATTATTGGGGAGACTTCTGCAAAAAGGATAATAACAGTGTTATTAGTTTTGTTGGAAAGCTATGCAGAAATAGAAATGACTGTAAAAACCAGATCAAAGGGATCCCTCTCCCTACCTTCATTGGAACTGGCCGTTTTGAACACATTATTCGGGGTAGCCATTAAGAATCAAATGTTGAACATGAAAACAAAGAATTGACAGACTAGGAAAAGTGGGGTGCAGCAAGAGGAACAGTAATAAATAAAGTAACTGTGCTCTAAACCAGAACACCGAACAAATAGAAAACTGGAAAGCTTATAAACAGTCAATGAAGGTCAGTGTCGGACGAACTGAATAAATTAGAAAATACACTGTGTTTGAATGCTTTCGCTTTAGAAAGCGAAGTTGTGTTGCAAGAACACAAAAGCAAGTTTGAATGCTATTTACTGGCTTGCCAAAGGTATTCTGAGTCCAACATAATAACCTTCTAAAGAACTTGATGACATACTAAGTTTATATCATGCGGAAAAACACTTGCCGCCACTGGTAGATGCGCTGTATTCTTGTATTACACCTAATAAGTGTCAAAGTACTTTAATTAGATTATATTGATTACCTTTCAATACCAGATCACAACACCTTAATCACATTGTATCCTCTTTTCCCACGATGGTTCATAACCAACCTGTCATTCATAAGGGAACAATCAAACATTTACATTAGAAGAATGCTTTGTTGTTGTTTATTCGTGAAGAACAAAAGCTTTCAAGAGTGTAGCTTTGTTAAAAAAGAACAAGAGTATATATGTGGGGATTTTCACAGTTTTTATGTAATGCAATGCTTAGCCATGTATTCAAGAAATTGTGTTATATCAAACCAAGAATAGATATATGTACAACTAATTATGATAGTAAGCTTGAAGCTTTGCTTATAGATGATGGGGTTTTTGGGTTTTTTATAGAAACTGTTGTGGCTAAAGTTAAAAGTCACAACATAACTACAGAGGTAAAGTTTAAGAATTTTAAATCTTTTACATCCTGTCAAGTAATTATCCCTAATAAATTGTACTACGAACCTTAAGTTTTCACAAAATACACCTTCAATAAACATAAAGTCGTATGGTGAATTATTCACAAGCAATTGAAGAATTTGAGTTGTCTCACCAGCGAACTTGACAATTTGAAACAGTTGATGAATTTTGGAACTACAAAGAAACTGTTCCCACCAATTTTATCTTTGTTCAATCTGATGCAATAGTGGTGTTTACAAGTTTTATCCATAATTATAGTAAGGAATCTTGTGATCAGAAAAGTACAAGAGATTTTGATAATTAAGAGGAACAATACTGATAGTTGATGTTAACATCATGTATACAGTATATTAATATTGTTTTATTTTTTTTTCATGCAAATGAGGTATTATACTTTTATTGTGTTTGATTATATTTTAGAGCGATGCTTTAATACACATATAGTTTTTACTCCAGAGTTGGAGAAACATTTTTTTTGTTATGTCATTTTATTAACAGTTGAATTTTTTAAAAATATTATATGGGTTTTGTTGTTTAACATTGAGGACAATGTTTGGTAGATGACCGAGTGATGTACTGTAAGGATATAACTAGATATTCGGAATAAAGGAACAAAGAGAGAGAAACTTTTCAGTGATAGACATTGATAGATAGAGAGAGATTTTTTAGAAACGAACAGAGAGAGAGAGAGAGAGAGAGAGAGAGAGAGAGAGAGAGAATAGAGACAAACAGAGAAAAAGGAATAAGTTTGGAGTTTTGACTGTAATTTCATGACAAAGCTAGACCTAAATGCTTATTCTTATTGTATCGAGGCCAACAAAAGGTGTTCTTTTTTAAACGCCTGGGTTCAGTGATGTTTTAGAACATAAAGCAAAACACGAGGTGCGTCGTGGTTATGAAGCCATTATGACTGCTCTTAATCGAGTTCGTAATTACAAGGAATTCATAACAAAAACCGCATGGTTACCTTGGGATAAATAGCCACCGGAAATTATGTTCCGGTGGCGTCAAGCGACCCTTGAAGGCAGTGTTTTTCCAGAAGTCCACCCAATGGGCTGTCTTTAGATTACCCCAACCAATTACACTACAGGCTTTAACTTAAAACCAAGATTCCGTCTATAGAGGGGTGGGACATAAACTTCCAAAATTCCTTATCAAGTCCAGTTGAGAAGCAGAGAAGCAGAGAAGAAGAGAGACGAGGAAAGGACAGTTGAGAGATAGCAGAGAAGCAGAGGGTGGGGTTGTAAGCCTCACTAACTGTGGGCTGATAGAAGAACACAGACTCTCACATTTGACACTCAATGTAACTTCTGCACTGCAGTTTGTATACTACTGTGTAACTTTATTATTGTAAGTTAACTAGTTTAAAGAAAACTACTTTGTAGTCTTCAAGTCTTCCTGTATCGGAAAATACGCTGGCTACATAACAAAGCCACAACGATAAGCATCTCTAAAGAAAGCAATCTTTCTAACTTGACAAACGAATAGCAGAAAGAAGAATAACAAATAAAGAAAAAGACATAAATATATGTAACATATGTATGTATATATAAATATATATATGTATATATATATATATATATATATATATATATATATATATATATATATATATATATATATATATATATATATATATATATATATATATATATATATATATTAACTGACCAACCCAGCACTGCCTGGGAAAACTCTGAATGACAACCAATAAAGCTCTCTCTCTCTCTCTCTCTCTCTCTCTCTCTCTCTCTCTCTCTCTCTCTCTCTCTCTCTCTCTCTCCTTCCCGTTAAGATAGTTGGTTCAATTACTTTGCATTTTTCACATTTTATATTTCACCCCTTCAGGGCTGAACTTAGACTTAAAGGTCATCGGGAGTGTCTCTTTGCAACCTAGAGGAACTTTGCATGATTTTCAGATACTTAGGATTCAGGAGAATGAAATGCAGATGTAAAAAGTTATGCAATTAATAGCAATAAATATTCTGAGATGCTGGTGGCAAAGAAAATTAAGGGGAAATAAAAAAGAGAAGTGACGAGAAGATACATCGTCATTCAGATGGACTGGATATGACAAGGTTTTAGGAGTATATCTAAGAAGAGATTCAAGAAAGTAAATACAACATTGCAAATGCTGCAAGGAATAGGAAAGAGACTACCATGGCTATGAAAATAATAATAAATAATGACAACTTTTCCTCTCTTTGCTTCATTTTCTTAATATTAGGTTTTCCATTTTCTTCAGCTTTCCATTTTATTTCCGATTTTGTAGATCATATCTGTTTTAACCTACAATCTGTACGGTTGTCGACAGCGTTCACCAGTCTTTCGTTGTCATCCCTACTTGCGAAGCTGCTCTCCTACTCAGGAAAGCCGTCTGTTTTGCAAACAAATAAAATGAGATAAATAAACCATGAGATGAAACTCACGTGGGCCTTCCCATCACAAAAGCCAAAACGTTTGGCGAACAGTTTGAACTTCCGCTAAAGTGTCACTTAGCTAGCATTCGTCATCAACAGTCTTCCAGTTGCATAAGGTCTGATCTTATTTACCCAACTTCGATTTAAGTGCTATCTTTAAGCTTTTATTCTCTCTTACAAACTCTAATCTATCGAATGTCATGGCAACTTCTCCCTGTACCTCATTCGACAAATCACTTTCCTAATATACAAAAGTATACAAAAACAAAAAATATCTCCTAGCTGTCTGCTCTTCTGACCCTTAACCTGATTATTCCGATTTGTTATTTTTTGCCGTAGCCTTTTTGCAGTCGAGTACAGAGTTAATCCATAAGTTTTATCGCTGTTTCCATGTAAGTTAAAAAAAATGGATATATTCTTAGACGGTTTTGATTATTAACTTGATCGCTCCGTAATTTTCAAGAAATAACAAAGTTTCACATTAGACTCCTTTTTTGAATTAATCAAATTACAGTTTTACCTCCTAAAATTTTCTTTTCATTGATGCAAAAAAAGTCCTTTCCAGAGGATTATCTAAGAAATTCAGTATCCTTGGCTTCCCTAGAATGGTATGCATAGAACATGTTTGCAAAGGTTTTTGGGAACTATACCTAATGTTTCAAATAAACTTATAAAATCCTAATTAAATGTTTTCCAAGTTTTTCACTCATCTCATCTTTCTTGTTTGCTTGATTATTACTGTTATTTTTTTTTTTTTTTTGCTGTGGATAATCCTCACCTTCTGCTAACCTTCAAAGAAAACTGTCACGAAATTCCGTTTCAATAATTAGAATCTGAAAATTCTGAAAATAAAGCGATTGCAGATATGGAAATTTTATTTCTTGAAATATATACTAAATATGTGCAAAAGTTTGTCGTTGTGAGTAAGAATTAATATTTTTACTTGATATACGGCAAGGTACAAGAGGGACTTTTATAGATTATATTTATCTCTTCGTATAAAAGTCATTCTGATAACCTCTCCAAGTAAACAAAATTAAAATATAACCATTCTACCACTGGTAGCTTTTGGTTTCGTTATCCACTGCTCATAAATGGTACGAAAGTCGTTTGACAACAAGCCAAATTAGGTTTTCCTTAATTAAATGTTTTTTTTCGAGGTTCCATTATTTATTCTATAGCAAAATAGAGGGAGCACAAAGACACCAAAGCAATTGTATCACTGATTAAGAAAATTAATCCATAGTCCATCATCAGTGTAAAGAAATGGGACACTTTCGAACACTTGGCATTACTCTGTAGTTTCGATAAATCTTTACTACTAAAAGCTACTTCCAAATTTCCTAAGCTCCTCATTAAAAATTTTTTTTGCTGTTCCATCATTCGCATGTGTCCTGCGTCGAATGGCCTCAGGGTAGAACGCGCGTGCTTTGCAACTACACAGCCTACAGATCAGGGCGCGTAATTGCCAATTAGCCCCTGAAAGCTCGAGTGGCGGGCTTTAACAAACAGTGACATGAATGCAAATAAACTGGGTAGTTATCGTGATATTTCGACATTTTTGGTACCAGCCACAAGTTTTTTCCTTTACAAATCAAAAATAATTTTCCCTTTTCGAATAGGCGCGGTCTTTCCAATTAATTTTATTTCATTTCCTCCTTGATTCTTGCTTCGACATTTCGTCTGTTTTGTCTAGTTAACTAGCTTTTATACACAACTTTATCATTTACTCTGAAAATTAATTGATTATCCTCTTCTTCCGTACTAATAAATTAAAGGTATTCGGTAGCGCTCGAAGACATTTCCTTTGAAAAATGTGAAATTGTTTATAAGGATTCTCCCTCTGCCTTGTATTGATAAGATAGTAGTTAGTGGCATTTGCCTTAGGCTTAGCTGGTTCGTTCGTAAACTGGAGAAAGTCACACATCTCTGATGAACGAGAGCTATAGGCGAATGAATAGCATCCCAGGATCATTTGAAAATATAACGCAAAAGTTCTGGACTCAGCAAACGGTAGAGTTTTAGCTCTTTACAAAATTCCCTAAATATCAAGTCTGTATCACAGTAAAGGTAAACAAATTGATGTCCCTGAGTTCTCTGATTTTCATTCAAAACATTAGAAGATAAACTTCCTATTCCCAGCGTACTGTTACATTTTAAATACAACTGGTCTACCTACATTAGTCGAATCTTTAGTTACGTACATACTAAGTCGTTTCCCTCGATTTCCATTTAAGATATGCTTTTGTATTACCAGGTATGAATAGAGATATATGTTAGCGGTTAGTAATACAAGACTATAACTGGCTGAATAGGTAGCAGAAGATTCACCAAAACTTTTGAATCTTCCACATTATAAAATCTTCCACAGCAGAGAAAATATTCTAAGAGAGAGAGAGAGAGATTTGAAATGTGTAATAAGCAAATATTTTACTTAGATGCCCTTTTAGCCAATCAGAAATCTTGCCTTAGCTTGCCCGGCCTTTCTATCCCAATGCAGTCAAGAGAGCTCAGTAATATTATTACTAGGTGGAGATGCTGAATGTGTTAAAATGCTTAATATCTTATCTCGAAATTAATGTATTTACATTGTTTTGTTAACACTGAAATCCGAAATCAGGAATGCACATAGTAAATAAGAAAATAGAGCTCCCAAAGTTTTTTTTATAGACAATATAGTGAAACCACTTTAACTGTCTGTAGAAAAGTAATTTCAAGAAAAATTATGCCTCAAATTAGATTAGATTCTTGCACAATAAAACTGTGCGTGTTACTCCCTACGAATCCTTTGGCTTGAGCAAAATAATTTTTCTAGTTAAATCGAACCTCAAGAATTCTTCAGTCATATAATATATTAGGACTTTACCACCCTACATTCATTCTCTCGTTCGAGAACCATATTTCATCACCTCTGGTAAATAAGCCAATGAAATCAACTGGAATTTCTTATGGATAGCCTTCCGACAAAAAAGCCTTGGAGGTCTGGGTGCCCCATTTTGGCCAACGTGTCTTCCGTCCATTTGCAAACGGGTATTTGTTACTGAAGGATAATCTCGTTTATTTTTATATGGATGTCATTTCGTACAACCTTTTCTAATTACTTCCCTTCGATAGAAGGTTAGGGGAAAGGAACTCCCCTCCGTGTGATTTATGGCTGGAAAATTCGACGTTATCTCTCCTTATTCAGTCTAATATTTCTCCGGACGAGGTAATGATCATAGTAAGAAAAGAAGTGAATCTTAATTTGACTTGGAGCGTGCATCTAGCGATTTCAACATAAAATTTTCATTTTCATCACTACGATGTCTTACATCTTTGTGTAATCCTGAATATTCACATTATTTGAATGAAAATTAAATCACTCAAGGTATATATGAATTTTTCTTTTGCAATATCTCGAACTAATCACGATAATATTCAGCCAAATATTTCTTATGGCTCAACAACACGTCTTTGTCTGTCTGTCTGTCTGTCTGTCTGTCTGTCTGTCTGTCTGTCCTAACGGAATGTATATAGGTTTATAACATTATGCAATATGAGTGCCGTATTCTTTTCATTTCATGTGAAACAGGTATGATATTTTATGTTTTTAAACATATGATTTCTTCTTAGGAAGCAAAGCTTTGTTTTTCATGGATATAAGACATTAAACTATATAACATGTGAACGGAATCATAATTAAATGATTTTCTATAACATTTCTTTCACTCATTACCTTATTAAATGTAGTGACGAGGATAGGTAAAACCAGACATAAATCTGGCCAAATTTAATTAAAGTGTCATTGTAATACTGATGATAAATCACATTAGTTGTTATATTAATGGCCGAATATGTTGTCTACTCTAGCCCTCACAAATACAACAAAACTGAAGGAGTATCAGAGCATTAGGTATGATTTAATGATTTTGCTAAGTCAATCTTTTTAAGCCCTTTCAATATAAATTTGTTACATGTGTTTGTTAAACGTTCGTTACTAAGATTTTTGTTGGCATATATAGATGACGAGGCAATAAAACCACTTTAATGTCATCATCGAATAACCAAAGTGAGTTCCCTAGGAAAACAATTCTTCTGTATAGTAAAAAATAGCTTTAGTGGTTTTAAAACAAACTGACCTTATGCCAGCACGGGTTCTTCACTCAAAAGGATAATGGAACTGACTATCCGTATGCATGCATTAGAGCTATAAATGCATGTGTGATAAAAAAAAAAAAAAAGCTCTTCAAATAAGGATATGAAAATTAACTTCCGAGGTTTAGCGCAGAAAAAAAAGAGATGCAGTTCAACACTACATACTTGAGAAGTATAAATGTAAATGCATAAAAATGCTACTCATATTAGGGTTAAATAAAATTCACTTCAGAGATACAGTACTGTCCAGTCTTATATAGATTTCGGTAAAAACTCCTAAAAGACCAAGCAATAAAAGAAAGATAAATAAAAAGAGGGGGAATTTCAGAGAACAAACGAAAACAGCAATTGTTTCATCTGAGCGCTATTAGATAGGAAGTTGCGCAATGCTGTCTCTGTAACAAAATCACAAACTGCATAAATTATTGGTAATGGCTCTATCGTTCCTATCGTTCATTCAGTAGTTTTTGTCATACTTGCGATAAGCTCGCAAACACACGGAAAAGCAGCACTTGGAAAGAAGAATGCAAATGATAAAGGCACTTCTATCTAGAGCAGAAATAAACAAACGTTGTAATACAAACACAAATAATATATATCATGAACTCAAGCACTGGCTGGTCTTCAGACAACAAAAAACTACTCATCCTCTCAAAACTATTTTTTTATGAGATACGAGGGGCGAGTATTGTAGCCGGAGACTAGTGTGTCAATGGGTTTGTCAAAGGAATCAAAACAATATGTGGATCTTTCCTAGATAGTGGCCCCCAGCAAAGATCAGGCTTAGTTATCCAGGACTATTATTTCTTGGGGCCATTATCTTTATGATATTTACAGTCTTTTGTTTATGTTTTTACGGTCATCCCCAACGGGCTTGTGCTAAACACGCCTCAGAGGTGGTTACATACCTGGTTAAAACCCTTGGGGTAACTATCTAGGAAATATCCTAATATGTTAAGTCATCAAGGATTATTGTTCATTCCCACTGAGTTTGAGCTGAGTGAGCACTTCAGTGCCAACAAAGTGAGGCCTTTTCCTTTGACGATGGCTGGCGCACAGTGTTGGCGTTTAGATCCTCTTTCAGGGGCTGGTCGAAACTGCCGAGATCATAGTCGTTTAAGACAAGTTTAGAAATGAGAATTGTGTGCGTGATTAATACAGTTACATGCAGTATTTCTTATATTAAAACAATTTTTCCAAATATATAGACTATTATCGCAAGGGACTTAATTTCTTGTTATTCTACTACAGAAGGATTGTCATTGCCAAGAAAACAAAAGAAAAGAAGTTACGTAATTATCACATGTGATAATTACCGGTGAAATAGTGACAAATCTATGATAAGTATAATTTCACGAGACGCTTCCCTTGACTTTCAACGGTAACCTGTCTGCCACTGGTAATGCCATACTCGGATTACCTGACCAGAGTGTGAATGATGTGAGGGGAAACAAGTGTCATTTGAATAACCCTTTACACATTGATCTCGAAAGAAAAGAAAGTTTGCCGAAAAAAGGGACATTTCAGGGACCAACTTTTGCCTTCGTGAAAGCTCCAAGTCAAGGATGGGTTTGGAATTGTAACCAAGTCCAACACTGGAGGGGTTTCATCTCTCGACTTCCAGAAAAGTTTGGTGACGGGTTTGTAGTTCGGAGACCTGGCTTCTCTCTCTCTCTCTCTCTCTCTCTCTCTCTCTCTCTCTCTCTCTCTCTCTCTCTCTCTCTCTCTCTCTCTCCTTAATGAATGACTTAAAAAAAAAAGAACGTGAAAATTATTTATTAGTTTGAAAATAAGTATTTTCTGGTTTAGTGTACTTCAGACATTTTCAGAGGTTAATAAACACTGACGTTGTACTGTGGACGAAAATGACACCTCTTAAATGGAATTTCGGTAATTTTTGTCAACCTGCCTAACGAAATTTACAGTATATTACAAGACAGAAAGCGAGTGTCATCTTCTGAATACTTGAATGGAAAGAAATTAACTACATTTTTTTTTTAGCCACACTAAGTCTGGGACATTACTCCAGTTCAAAAAATTTTATCTAGCCCCTAATTTAATGAAGAAAATTGGATCCGCTTCAACAGTTGTAAAGTAAGTTAACTCAGGTAGTTTGGAAAATATGAAATAACAATCCTCAAAAAAACAATAATTATTTAACCCACGCTAAGATTGATATTTTTCCTGTGGGCTAAAGCAGCGAAATCTTCCGTGCTTGTGCAGGCTAGACATTTGACAACTGGTTTTAATTTCATTGTTATTGTTGTTGTTGCTGTTTTTTTTTTTTTTTTTTTAAGAAAAGCTCTGTCTTGAATATTACTATTACTATCATCTTTATTTTCTTCTGCTGGAAAATCTGCATTTTTAAAAGAAAGAGGCTTCAAAGAAAAAAGACAATGCAACTGAATTAATTGCACTTTCATCCTCTGACTACTACATGATGGCTGAAATACCTTTGTAAAAATGTGTGATGTTTCAAAGGTATCTCACAAACAATATGCTGACTTCGTCACTTACCGGCAACATTCCCTTACATATCTGACGTGATAAATTTTTTTACTTGCACTTTCGAGATTCTTTGGCATTGAAGTCCTCCTTCAGTGCCAAATATGCCACCCTATCCCTCTTTTTCCCAACACCAAATTCCCGCCCCCTCTAGAAGGTGAGCATTCTATGGATGGCTAACCTTCTTTACATCGAGCATCTAGAGCTCTTGGCGCATCATCAGACGAATACTCTGAAAGGCAGGCTTCCACCGAACAGGAGAAAAACAGAACAACTGAAGAGAAAAGTTGGGGAAAAGCAAACTGTAACAAAATATTTGAGAAGACAGCTCTTAAAATCTGATTAAAAATGGGTCACTGAAATTCACTCACAGGTCTTCCCATGCTCCTAAACAGGCGTCTTCCCGTCTTTTCTCCGGAGATGTCGCTAGTAAACATCAGCTTTATCAGTGTTTTGAGCAACTCATTTTTCATCTTTTCAATATTCTGTTTCTTGCGATCTTCTGTTGTTATTTATTAATTTTCTTCCTCTCCGCTTTTGCGTTTCTGTTTATTCATTAGTTATTTTAATTTGACAAATTAATATACACACTAATTGTGCCACTATTTTCTATTTAACAACCAAACCCAAAAGCTCGGAGTGTTGACTATCTTATTTATTTATTGTTTTTTTTTTAAGATGTCAAAAAAAAAGAGAACACAATATTTTTCTTAGTTCTAATACGAGCTGAACAGCATCCAGGATGTTTTTTATATCCAAATTTTCCTGGTTCCTTTACATTACTATTTCAGAATGAATGTTTGAACAAAGGAAAAAACCGACAGGGAAGTGTCTGACTTTGTTACTCTGAAAATGACCTTGATCTGAAAAGCCCAATTGTTTGAATAGGCGTTTTCAGTGTCTGAGAACATAACACACAATTACCTTCAGCTTTATAAGCATAACACTGAGAAATATAAATTTGAACAAATTACGAACATCAAAGAATGATGCAAAACAGAATTCTGGTAGAACACATAATCGGAAATCCCAAAAGTTCAAACTTGGAACTAAAAAATACAACACATATTCAGAGACATCAGACTGAACTGAACAACAAGTATGATGACAGGAAAATTTAGTGAATATCTTTGAATGGCCAGATCAAAAGGTTTTTTAGATGGATAATCCTTAAAAAAAATTTATACTTGAAAATAATAAAGCATATTGCAAAGCTTTTTCGAAAGGAAACATTGCAATGGACAGTACTGATGCTTTAGAATTTTTCAGTTTGCAAAATGTTTTATGCCAGAATTTTCACAAAAGATTTTTTCTCTCTCTATTATATTCCTAACCCTTTCAATGAGAATATAAAAACATTTATTTTCTGAGACTAGAAGTTATGCTGCAGTGTCGGATACGCCAATTCAAAGACAATTTACGTTACATTTATCAGTTTTTAATGGGATAATGAAAATTACTTAAATCGTGTCAATAAATATAAATATGTGCAGAAATAAGCTGGATTGCAACCCACTGGCTGTAGACTAATGTCTCCTTACCTTCAAAGTAAGTTATCCTAACCTTAATACAATGATATATATATATATATATATATATATATATATATATATATATATATATATATATATATATATATATATATATATATATATATATATATATAATTCTAACTTACATTGGACTAAACACCTGTCTTCCAAGCATAAAGGAAGTTGGAAGAGTCCAGGGAGTTAGCAATTCACCTCCACAGGCCATAAAAGAAGTTGGAACCTGACTTGTTTACTTGTATTCCGTACTTTTAAAGGTTTTCAGGGGTCTGGCGCCTAGCGCCTAACATACCAACGAATTTTACCCAACTTCCAAGAATCAGCGGTGGTTGTGTTATTTTATATCCATGTGTATGAGTATTTAGGATATTTAATGTACTGCATTTGATACATTTGTGAAAGTTTGGTTATTTATTTCCCATAAGAGCCTGAGCATACAACCACTGTGAAGATAAAAATGTCATCCAAAACGATAATGAAGACCCGAGGAACGTTAAATAAGCATCAGCTTAAAATTGAGAGTGGAATAGGGATTTCGGTGCATCCTCATATTTTAGGTAGGTTGTCAAGACTCGGAATCACAAAAGCTCCATACTTAAGATCAAAACGTGTTACAAAAAAAAAAAAAAAATCTGTATTGACACATTCAGCATTATTTTTCTTTACGAAATAGCATTTTGAAAGATCTTCTGTTATTAAGAAAATATCCGCCATACCTAGATATCAGACAAAATTAACCTACGTCAGATATTGAGAAAATCATTCCAGTAAATCTGCCTTTATTTGGTCAAAATAAATCAAAGGTCGGTTTTAACGTTATCTCTAAAACATATTATAAAATGGTTGTATATGTATTCCACTACAATTGGCTTCCATATTTCAAACATTTAATGTTTAGAAAAAACAGTCTCCTTGAATGTGGAAGGGAGGTGCCAGTGTCTCTTAACAGAGTTGGAACAGTGAATGTAAAAGTTAAGTGAGGAGCAGAGGAATATAAAAAAAACATGTGACATTGTTTCTACCATTAAAATCTAGTTCCACTGCGAAATCAGAGCACCGATGTTGACAGTAATTATCATGAGATATTCATCGGGCGTTAAAATCATATTGATACCTACGTTAGCACTAATTATTAGATGGCTAATGAATTAAGGTCTCTTTCTGAATAATGAAATTTATTGCCAACTCTGTCTTATACTATCTGAGTTATAGTTCCTCATTGGTGGGGTGGGTAGAGCTTTCGGCTAGCACGCTGTTGGCCAATGAAGAATGAAGAATTAGAGGAATTTATTTCTGGTGATAGAAATTCATTTCTCGTCATAATGTGGTTCGGATTCCACAATAAGCTTTAGGTCCTGTTGCTAGGTAACCAGTTGGTTCTTAGCCAGGTAAAATAAATTTAATCCTTCGGGCCAGCTCTACGAGAGCGGTTAACCAGCTCAGTGGTCTGGTTAAACTAAGATGTACTTTCTCTCTCTCTCTCTCTCTCTCTCTCTCTCTCTCTCTCTCTCTCTCTCTCTCTCTCTCTCTCTCTCTCTCTCTCTCTTCTAAAAAGGATGTTTTCTTCTCTGTGGTCTGACTTTGTTATGGAGAGCATCTTAATATCCTAGTGCGTTTGATGAAGTCAGTATGATTCTACCTCGAGATAATACCCCTGACCTCTAGAGAGTGATTAGTGCTGTCAGCGCACGGTAAGAGGATTACTTTTGTTAACTAGACGAGGAAAGAGTTACCCTGATGAAGCCTTTTCCTTTTCTGCCAGAATCTGATGGCCAGGAAGCCGGAATGAAAGGCCGCTTCAATATTCATTTTATATACACGATTTCTTGAACTTAGATACAGGCGTAAGAACTTCTGTTTCTCATCTTATTATGGAACAGAATCACCAGAACTGCATCCTCGTTTTTGTCGAAACTTGAAAAACGAAAGCTTGTTTTGGATTGGAGGTTGTTATGCCTACTAACTCTGCCATCGCAAAAAAACATTCTGTTTTTACGATAATAGTTTATAGTTAAATAAAACCATGTTTGTACAGAAACAAGTGTCTAGGACTGATGAACTCAAATAGATTAAGGAGACTGAGTTTTCAGTGAAAATTACATAAAAAGAGATTTGGATAATTTGAATTATAAGACAAAAGCTCTGCATCTGAAATAAGAAGCAGTGTCCAATTTTATAGATAATGAGATGAAGAATTATCAGACATAAGGGTGAAAGTATTTATTATAAAGATTTGGAAAAATATATTATCTATGTAACTGAACTTCTGAACAATGAAAAGGATCTAGGTGCTACAGGGATTATATCAGATCTGCATTACAATAACGAAAGTGTGAGTGACTGATTGATCAGGATGTGCAAATTATATCTAGATGAAGCAAATGTTGTAAAGGGATGATTAAGAGGAATAAGTGCTAATTTGTATCAAGGGAAAGTGGTAACAGTATAAAAATCATAGGGATGTCACATGCCAGAAAGTAAGGAAGATGCCATAATGATTGAGAGGAGGAGTAAGAGGAGTTTAAACAAGGAAAAGATAGGGTGGATGAAGCGTTCATTTTGAAACAGATATTTGAGGACCTTGAGAATAATGGAAAACCATATAAAATAAATTGAGGTTCAAAAGAAAAGGTGAGATGATGAAAGACATAGAGCGTAATCTGCTGGAGTTGATTAAAGTTCAATAATGACAGTAAGACACGTATTATGAATAATGGACAGGAGATAACTTTGGTGCAAAACTTTTCTGAGATGAGAGCGATTTGTCTCCATTCTAGTGAATATCTTCGTGGACTGGAGTACGTTAGTTGCTGATGTTTACGGATGATTTAATGTTGTTTAGGGATAGTTAGTGAAGAAAGACTACAGAGTCCAGTTAAAGTATGTGAGGGCATGATACAGGAACATGTTGAAAATAAATCTGAGTAATAGTGAGAATATGAGGGTTAAAGGAAAGTAGTAGGAGAAAACAATGAATATTAATATACAGTAGACTGTGGAGGAAGTAAAGTTGGTAGTTCCTTTGAGTTTTTGAGAGTAAATTTAATGGATAATGATAGTTTAAGGGAACAGATAAGTCACAGAGCAGGTGGTGAAAGGCAAGTAGCAGAGTACCAGCAAAAGACATAGAACCCAAAGTTTGAATGTTAAATGAGATGGTTAAGTCTGCTTACTGCTTTATAAGTGAAGTGCTGATATTAAATGTGAATACAGGAAAAACTCTCAAGGCTGCTGAGCTGAATATTTGGTTGGGTAGTGCAAAAAGGACGAAAAGAGTCAGGGGTGCCAAGATGCATGGATGATGTGTTACAAAGAGAGAAGAACATTCAGAATGCTTGGAGAATTTGGTCAAGCCAAGACAGCGGAGATCGGGGGTTGTTGAAAAATCTACGATTCAGAAGTGTTCAGAGAAGGGAAGGGATGACCTAGAAGTTCCTAAAGAGATGAACCACAGAAAGTATTGCAAACAAGTCGATTAAAATCAAGAGAGTAAGAGATTGCTCACAAAAACAGAAGTGAGCAGTGCAGAATGCTTATGAAGCGGCAAGTGTCATGGTGGATTTATATATAAGCGTGATATATATATATATATATATATATATATATATATATATATATATATATATATATATATATATATATATATATATATATATATATATATATATATATATATATATATATATATATATATATATATATATGAAAGCTCATAGGTCACAGATATTTTAGGAATTACACTATATATATATATAGTAGATGTTTGATTAATAAGTGTGGCTAAAGGCATTGGGAAGAACCTTTAGAGTATGTTTAACTGGTGTCTGGAGTGCATCCTGATTAGTAAAACTGTATACAAGTTGAATGCGTCAGATATTCTTGAGATGTGAGAACATCCCTGCCTAGCAACAAGACTTTGTGGGTTTGTTCACTGGAAATGTCCAGGTTCCGGATAATTCATTCATATGTATGTTTTTTTTGGGCAGAGCCCCAGGGTGTGAAGGGATTAGTTATCAAACAGATTGTCATTCAAAGGTCAACACCGAACATTAATAGAAGTCTTCAGTGAAGACTCCTTGGTTTGAGACCTGTCGATTAAGGCTGTGAACATAGTTATTTGGAGGTAGGAAACATTTTAGATTTCCCAAACTGTAGACTGTTTTTTTCATTTAACATATATCCCACTTGTATCATGCATTTTCTACATTGTGTGTATTTTATAAGTAACATGGGAGGAATTCCCATATCTTGATTTATATGCATTTGTTTAATAAAGATTTTAATTGACTTCTTCAGGTGTTTCACTGAGGAAGAGGTTAAGATATGCTCATTGGGAATGTACTGAACTTTAACTTATTTTGACCTATTGTAGGGGAACTATTTAGAGAGAATAATTACTTTCATATGATGAACTATAATGTGTTTGATTACTAGTGAACATTAGTATTCCATTTTATTTCATCTCTTGTTCCTTGCAATGCAGTTATGTTATATTATGGTCAAATAAATTATTTTTAGTAATTTTTGTTTCACTGTAGACCTGAGAGAGAGAGAGAGAGAGAGAGAGAGAGAGAGAGAGAGAGAGAGAGAGAGAGAGAGAGAGAGAGAGAAATAATGAGTGTGTGTATGTAAGATTGTACAAAGCCAGTAGACACTTGGATGCAGTTACTATCAAGCTAACAATAGATGAGATTTCTTGACTGATAACAAAGGCAACATGGTATTTTCTGTTTTGATCCAGTTACTATCGGACTAAACCCCTGTCTTAACAAGTCCAGGGAGTTAGCAATTCACCTCCACAGGCCATAAAGGAAGTTGGAACCTGAGTACTCCGTACCTAAGGTTTTCGGGTCTGGCGCCTAGTGCCTAACATACCAACGAATGTACCAAACAAAAACTTCTTTCAGTTTCTTCGAAGATGACAAGATTTTGTATAACTTGTAACAAAGGCAAGCATGGGATTTTTACTGCATTTGATACATTTGTGAAAGTTTCTCTGTGAAGATAAAAAGTTTTGTTCTATATAGATAGGTTGCCAAGACTCTCGAATATATATATATATATATATATATATATATATATATATATATATATATATATATATATATATATATATATATATATATATATATATATATATATATATGTATATATATGTATATATATATATATATATATATATATATATATATATATATATATATATATATATATATATATATATATATATATATATATATATATATATATATATATATATATATATATATATGTGTGTGTGTGTGTGTGTGTGTGTGTATATTATATTTCAACAGGATACCCTTCCCAAGTCAGCTCGCCTTTCAAGAACCTTGTTTTCAAAGAACTTAAAGCAAAGTAAAATAATTTTATCTCACTACTGACACTAACAGTCAGTCATGGAGAAATTGCTGCTTCTCTAAATCTCTAGTTATTATTTCCTTGGCAGCACTTTATCCCCTTTCCCTGAACTTGTGACTGCATAAGTCCTTTTTCCAGGTCACTAAGCCTCCCTTGGAGGTAATCCCCACTCGTCCCGTAGCAGAACTGAAAGTCAGACAGACAGCATGGCTCACAAACAACTCACAAGATCAAAGTCCTTACCACATGGTCAGCAGAGCAGCCCAAGAAGTCAAAGGTAGCGCACCAATGAGCCATAGAAAATGGGACACCTGGAAGAATGGGAAACTTAATCCAGCAGGAGGCATAAAATTGGCCACCCCACTAGCACTAGGCAGAGACACACTGTCCCCTTTGATCTCCGCTCCTTTAGAGAGCCTATTCCCCCACGTGGCTACATACTCAGTCCCATATATTTCCAGTGCCAATTTCCCTAATTATCCCCGCCCCCAACAATTCATTGGTACATCTGCAAGGGCTCATCTCTTTGGAATAAGGTAAAGTGCCAGGAACCTGTGGCTTTACCAGTCATGAAGATCTTTTCTCTTACTACTCATTTTCCTTTTCCAAACGCAGTTCTCTTATAGACCTGACTTGTTATTAATTTGTGTTCGTAAGTGATTTTCAACAGTGTTTACAATCGAGGAATCTTGGCGCCATCAGTGCACCCTCGCACCCTCATTTGTGCTAATTTCGCCAGGTAATCGTATGCATCCTCCATTGCAGACAGA
>NC_089753.1:64457005-64499505 GCF_040412425.1 Macrobrachium rosenbergii
ACCGAAGAGCGAACTATCGTCTTCAATAGTTACACTTCATCTCTAATAGGAGGGCAAGAATCATCTGCAATAGAAGGGCAAAAATTGGCCAAGATATTAGAAATAAAGAGATTAGTGATGACAGGTGGAAGGTCATAGCAATTTGGTACTCATTTACATTCGGTAATCTTACAAGCGAGGGCAATGCACCTTTTGATAGAGAGACACACACAAGTAATTCTGACGCGTCTGCGAATAGGCCATACTCGTTTGACACATGGACACTTGATGAACAGTCCACATGGCCCTCCTCCCGAATGCCCAGAATGCAAAGTGTTGATAACAGTCAAACATGTGCTGTGCGACTGTCCAAAATATAATCAACAACGAGTATCAACCCTTGGATATAAATCGATGGGGGAAATTTTATCAGAATCTTTTACATTTTCAGTCATCCCAATTTTAACTTTCATTAAGAAGTGTAACTTGATAGACAAAATATAAAACCAAATAAATAATGAAAATATAGAAGTCTGTAAGGCGTTTAATGGAAAAAAAATAACTATGTAATTATGAATTTTAATTTTTAATTTTTATGAAATTTCATTTTATTCTTTTTAATCTTAATTTTTTTTTTTTGTATGCAAGGAAATGAGCGAATGTATTTATTGTATACATGCGTTTCAGAGTAAAGCATGTTAGTTATACAGCTTTTTCTTTTAAATTTAATTTTCATTTATTCATCATCATGCAAATGACCTGTTTGGTCCCAGTTCTAGGCATATGGCTTAGACCTGGTATTTCATCCTAATCCTTCGGGCCAGCCCTATGAGAGCTGATTAGTCAGCTCAGTGGTCTGGTTAAACTATTTTAATAATAAATAATAAATACACAAGCACGGATACCAGCTAAGACAGCTTAAGCTACCATCGACAACCTTTTATATACTCTAAGAATTCAAATACATTCTGCTGGTTGAAATCCTTCTTGATCTTTGAGAATCTGAGCTGCCCCTGCTCGCATCCTCTCTGGATAGTTAGTGACATACAAAGGTGCTCTGTCTTTAAGACCTTAAGTTTGATGTATAGTATCTTACTCATGACCATTAAGAACTAAGTAAGTTTTTTTTATTCAAGATATTATACAGTGGTATGCTGTTAGCTCGAACGATTTGTTAATTTTTTACTTTTATTCGGGGAAAGAAACTACTAAGCGAGAAATATAGCAGAAAACGAGCTATGCTAATCTTTTATTCACCTAACAGAAGAAATAACATCAGAGCCATTATCCTATGGGGAATGACTGCTAAACAGGTTGGTGTCGGGGAGCAAAAGACGTAAATTAAGAACATCTAGATTTTCAGTCAAAAAGAGAACCTAACTGTTCTCTTCTTGATTGAGAACTGTTGCTACTTCCAGTTTTGTTCTCTGTTATATAACAGTCGATTGGGTGCCTGAATTTTGTTGTGGAATATCCGAGGTCCCCTGAATTACATAAGCGTCTCATAAGAGGTTACCTACCTTAACAGACTTAAGATAATCAATGTTAATCTAACTCAACGTCTTAGTTCATATCAAAGGTCAGATATTTTTGTTACTTAATGGAGGAATCTAAAAGGGAACTGCCGCTTGAGTTCTAATCTAAATCAGCCATAAAGAAAAGATAAGAAAGAATTAAAAAAAGGGAAAAGGTAAGTGGTATGGTAAAGAGAGGTGCCTAAATCCTAAGGAGGTTATATGCCTTTTCGTCCTACGTCACTTCGTCCAACGTCTCTTTGTCCATTCCTTTTGGTCCAATGTCTCTTTGACCGACGATTTTTTAGTCCAACGTCTTTTTGTCCATGAGTTTTTTGGTCCAATGTCTTTTAGTCCAATAACCTTGAGTTTTGTTGGTCTATTTAGTCAATGACTGCATGTAAAACTTGGTAGTTTGGTCTTTAGGCAATCCAGTGATTCCTCGGTATTAGGTCGCTGTTAGAACAATTTCCCAAAATGGAATTAATGTTTTGTTTTGAAAATTTTAGTAAACTTAGTTTTTGCCCATGAAGTCGAAAGGAAAAAGGAAAGTAGCTGACGAAAACAACTATGTTTATGATTTTCACTCCCACAACGTAAAACTGGAAAAAAGATTATTGGCGGTGTGAACTTAGAAAATCGTGATCAGTGCGTATACATACAGTGATTCAAGAAGATACTCCAAGAATTGTGTATGTGTCAGCCGAGCACAAACATCCAGCAGAAGCAGCGTAGTAACAGCGAGAATCGCTGTAGCTGAAATGAAGGACGAGTCAGCTGCAATCATTTCAAATAGTGTGTGTAACATTATATCAGAGAGTGTAATGAGTCTTGATGACAACACCCGTGCTAAGCTTCCTTCCATCCCGGTGCTTTCACGAACACTCCATAAGCAGAGGAAAATTGTCGACGGTATTCCTACTCTTCCAAGTACCAGACATGGATTTGAAATCCCAGATAGCTTTGAAATCTTAGGAATGGGGAACAATTTTTACAATTTGACTCTGGTTCACAAGATACCCTCCGGATTTTAATATTTGTAACTGACAGTGGACTAAGTGACCTTGCAACATTACCTATATGGTCATGTGACGGAACTTTTAAGCCTAATCAGTGGGCGCAGCTATTCTGTATTCATGTGCAAATTGGAGAAGCAGTTTTCCGAGACTATATGCTTTGTTACCCGATAAAACAAAGACAACTTATCTGCGACTATTTTCACAGTTGAAAATTATGCAACCTTTGGTTAACCCAAGTGAACTGGTGGTAGAATTTGAAATTGCCATTCATAGAGCATTCACTTCTGTTTTTCCAAATTGCTCAATAGTGGGATGTTTGTTCCATTTAGGGCAATCATTATATCGGAAAATTACTGATTTAGGATTACGAGAAAAATACAACAGTGAATCTGATTTCTGTTTAAAAGTAAGGTGCTTTCCGGCATTGGCCTTTCTTCCAGTAGCTGATGTTGAGGAAGACTATGAAGAGCTAACAGATGATGATGAAATTCCTGGAGAATTTATTAGTTACATTGATGTCGACTATATGGGTGTAGTGAGAGGTCATGGCAGAAGGAGAAGAGAACCTCCGTTATTTCCAATGGAATTATGGAATGTTAACAAATGAATTGTTAATAACTTGCCAAGGACAAATAACACTTTGGAAGGACACCATTCATCATTAAAGTTTTCTTAGGCGCAACCCATCCTAATATTTGGCGGCTGATTAAAAGTTTGAGAGAATGAAACTGGCTTGATTCAAACCAAGATAACTCACATTCACCAAAGAGGATACAGTACATAAAAAAAAAAAAATATATATATATATATATATATATATATATATATATATATATATATATATATATATATAATATATATATATATATATATATATATATATATATATATATATATATATATATATATATATATATATATATATATATATAATATATATATATATATATATATATATATATATATATATATATATATATATATATATATATATATATATATATATATATATATATATATATATATATATATATATATATATATATATATATATATATATATATATATATATATATATATATATATATATATATATATATATATATATATATATATATATATATATGTGTGTGTGTGTGTGTGTGTGTGTGTGTATAGGCAGATTTAATTAGCGCATACATACTTTGGTTGCACATTATGATGATTCTGAAAAAAATTGAATTTTTAGAGGCTATTGCTCACAGCCTGCATTCTTTCTAAATGTCTGCAATAAATGTTATTTTTTCTATATATACTGTATATACATAAATGTCGGCAACAAATATTATTTTATATATATATATACATACATATATATATATATATATATATATATATATATATATATATATATATATATATATAAATGTCTGCAATAAATATTAGATTTCTTCTTTTGTATTTTTCATTTACTGGATGTACCTTTAATTAATGTAACAAATCCAATATATTCGCAGAGAAAAGCAGACGAAATCGGGCAAAAAGACACTGGACTAAAGAATCATTGGACAAAAAGACGCTGGATGGGCAAAAAATCTTTGGACAAAATGACTTCGACAAAAAGACTTTGGACGAAAAAGATTGGGCGAAAAGACTGTGCACGCCTAAGGAAGCTATAGATATAGACTAACTTCCTGCTGTATGACGTCATTAATTTGCACCTAAAACTCTCACCATGATCTTAGCAAGAGAATCAACAAATGTACGGAATACGACACCATTATCAGCTCCGGTATCTGATGGAAAGTCTCCCCCCCCCCACCACGTATTTATCAATATATCTCAAAGATCTAACGTAAACTTTAAGATTTTGGGGGAAAGCCTCATACACCGGGAAATAAATTCCATCGTAAAGGACCAAGTGGGGCTAAGGGGAGAGATTGGGTAAGAATGTATCTGAGAGTGCGAGGAAGGAAAACGAATTTAAATTCCTGCAAGATAAAATTATACTTTAATCCCAGCGATTACTTTGACACTGGGCCTCAGGTTGGCCGGGTTTGAAGTTTATTCCAAAGGACCTGCAACTTCATTTCACTCTGCTTTAATGTCGCAATATGTTGAGAAGGAATCTAACTCCATTTCTTTTCATTTCTGGACGAAGGGTTGGGATACAGAGTTAATTGGAAAAGCATCAGATTACTGCATCTGTGCTTGTAGCAGATGCAAGGATCAGTAATTAAGGTAAACAAGCACATAAACACACATATACATATATATACATACATACATACATACATACATTATATATATATATATATATATATATATATATATATATATATATATATATATATATATATATATATATATATATATATATATATATATATATTTATATTTATATTTATATATATATATATATATATATATATATATATATATATATATATATATATATATATATATATATATATATATATATATATATATATATATATATATATATATATATATATATATATATATATATATATATATATATATATATATACAGTATATATATATATATATATATATATATATATATATATATATATATATATATATATATATATATATATATATATATATATATATATATATATATATATATTTACGTATTTCCCTGGGTTTATGGTATTTTACAGGCCGGTAACGGAAACTTTATTTAATTTGCCTAGGAGTTCTGACTTGCATAAAGGGAAATCATAAAAAAATAAGAAAATGGGGAGAATTTAGGAGCTGAAGGCTCTACTTCGTAAGGAAATGTTACGTAAACACTTGGGATAAATTAAGGAATTATATTTACAAAAGAAAGGATTAGAAGGGAAAATGGATAAGTAAATTGATAAAGGGCTTGCAACGCCTGAAGATCCTTCTACGGGAGTCTTGAACAAAGGCAAAGCACATTCCAAGATGAGTCCACTACGAATAGGTCCCTCTGCAAGTGAGATTTACACATTACACGTCAGTAAAGGAACAATATAACACCGAATATGATTCGAGTTTGCACTGTGGGTGCCAAAGACTCGAGGAATGAATGACCACTTTACACTCGAACACAGGACATTGGAAATGGCACTGGCTAAACTGGCACAAAGACAGAAGTGAAATGCTGGTACTCCAAACTTTCTAAAGGGCAAACTGTCGTGACTGAAAAGTCTTCACTCGCACTTTACCTTAGGGGAAGCAGGTCTCTGGTGAAGAAGGACAAGGGGGGATCACCGACGATGCACGCTGTCCCTCGAGGATGACTGGAGTCTGGAGTCGGACGGGGGAAATGAATGGTCTCTCAGCAAAGGTACCGCTCCCCGCGTGTGTGGCTGTCCCTCGAGGACTGTTACTGCATGGCTTCTGCTCCCATAATTAACTGCTTAACTACTTCTCTTCGTTTTAAGGCACGCTGCCAGGGGTAGGAGGTGTGCGCAAAAGAAGTGTCACTGGCCAGGTGTTCAACGATTCGGTGGCCTCTTCTCAGGTCTCCTGCGGAGGTAAGACAATTCAGGCAGCTTAATTTGCCTTTAGAAAGGCCGTTTTAAGAAGCTTAGTTGGGCTAAGCTTCTCAAGGGAGTGGCAGTAAGTATCCTCTCTTTGCCCTTTTTTATCCATGTCATATCAGTATCTGTTCCAGGTAAAAGAAGGACAGATCGGAATGTTGATAACCGTGCTCTGATTTCTAGGTCAAATACGATTGGCCATGCAGTTCTCAATAAACCAAGGGTAAATTAGGTTGTGGGGGGGCGGGGGGAGCGGGTGGCGTGCTGTGCACGATTTCTTGTAGATTATAATAGTTCCCCACGGAAGATAACATACGAGCCTTCATTCGGGCTTGTATGTTGATATCCAAGAAGTCGGCACAGTTGGTTTACTTTACTCTTCTCCCAACAAGAAATGGAAAAGCTTTTACTTTACTCTATCCCCACGCAAAATGGAAAATACTTCCAACACATTAATACTAAACTAATTTAACATATATATATATATATATATATATATATATATATATATATATATATATATATATATATATATATATATATATATATATATATATATATATATATATATATATATATATATATATATATATATATATATATATATATATATATATATATATATATATATATATATATATATATATATATATATATATATATATATATATATATATATATATATATATATATATATATATATATATATATATATATACACACACACACACACACACACACACACGTGTTGAGGTTGGAGGTTTACATGATTAGACACAGCGGGTATCTGGCGCATGCATTTGTGTTTTCCTAACCATGGCTTAAGTGCATGGAGACAGCGTGATCTTCAAATCTTGAACCAGTGTGAGTACTTTTCCGGGGAGAAGTGATTAAGGAGTGTGTATTTGTGTTGCATGCTGTAATGGTATGTAATCAGAGGAACAGATGAGGATAAGATTTTGGTAGAAGCAAAAGCGTTTCTTAGAAGGGGAATTAGTTAGGGAGGGTTATAAGCTGCCTTTTTCAAGGCTTGAATTAGATGGTAATTTGTTAGTTAGGAAGATTAGATACAGACTGAGGAGTAGTGAGGATAAGAAGTGATACGACGCAGATAGCTGCTCCTGGGAGTTTAATACCTATGGCTCTGGATATTGTTCACTGTAGGTCTGGCAGTCCCCATTTGGGTATTGAGAAAAAAATATCAGAATATACGGGGACAATTCTTTTGGAAGAATATGCTCACGGCAGTGGAAGACTTTGTAAGGGGTTGTTCAGTTTGTAATGTGTGTAAGCCCCCTCGGGTCGTTTCTTGTAAACTGGGTTCATTTCCAATTCATAGCAGGCCTTGGGCCAGGGTCCATATGGACCTTTTGAGCAATTTCTGTGAACCTAGTTTTTGCCATAGTTCGTAGAGATTTTTTGTTTGAAGCATAAATCGATTGAAGAGGTGGCAGTCACATTTTTTAATGGGTATATTTATTGTTATGGGGTTACTGAGGTTCTGATTACAGATAATGGAAGAGAATTTGTGAACAAGACATTAGAGTGTCTTGCGGATCTAATGAGCATTCGGAAGGTCACTATTATCCCCTACAGACCAGAAGCTAATGGGCTTTGTGAGATATACATCTTAAAACTATGACTGTAGGAGAATCTTGAAATGGAAACAGGGGATATTGTAGACAGAAGTCTGCAAAAGCGGATAGAATTATTTGTTGCTCAGGATGAGATAGGGTATTTGTGAAAATAAAGTCAGAATCAGTTGAACTATAAGTGGTCCCAAATTTGAGGGTAGGCCCTTTTTGTGTTGTAGAAGTAAGGCCTTTTTGTGTTGTGGAAGTAAAGAAGGGGGAATAGATTTGTTGTTCTAGATGAGAACACGGGTATGTCTCGGTTGACACATATCTAAAATTAAAAAGACAAGTTAATGGGAATATTATGGGTTAATTCGTGTGTGGTTCTGTGATATGATTTTTTTTTTCTTCCCCTCTCTCTCTTTCTCTCTTCTCTCTTCTCTCTCTCTCTCTCTCTTTCTTTTTGATGGGTTTTCATTGGTGTGTGACTTGTAGTTTTCTTTAACTGGGGAGGACGTTGGTCCATAGAGTCATACAAATCAGTTAGGATTCAGGGTAGAATTGGGAAGACTTTAATATGACTTCCAAATTTAGATTTTTCAATTCTCTTCAATAAGTAAGAGGGCTGTACCATTGTTAATTGTAGTTGTTATGATCATAGGAGTGATTGATAGTGTGTCAATTGCTAATTTGCTGATAGAGTCGGGGGAGGTTTTAGATGTCACTGTAGTTCTGTCGTCCTGTAAACTACCTTGTTGAATATTGAGAAAGAAAGAGAATATGTGTCATCGGAAATTCAAACTCAGGTTAAGTCAGTGGCTGCCGCTTCCAAGGGGAATTTTGGGAGATATTTTACCTCCCGGATGTTTAGAGTTGCCTTTAATGAATTCGGTATATCGGTATGGTTCTCAGGTAATTTTTACGGGGAAGTATTTGTATGGGTATTATCTTGAGGTCAGTGTATCTGATAGGGGTTTGATTGTGGAAATTCCAGTTAGTAACTCAGAATCGTTTCACAGTTTTATCATACGACCTTTCCCTAGTGGGTTTAATGATTCAGTAATAGTATGGCACAGTGAGGTGACTAGGTAGCTTTTTAGGTTGACTGTCGACATGACCAACTTACATTATACACCACTTCCTCGCAGCAGAGCCTTATGAATGACTTCTATGAGCCTCAACTGATACAAGTTAGATATGGGGACTGTCTACGTTACACCTGCAGGTTTCTACACCTGCACCTTCAGGAGAGGATCCAGGGTTTTTGGAGAGATGTTGGGCAGGACGTCTACAAAAAGCCATTGTTGCTGGGGACATCTCTTTGGAGCAAAGGATTTGTGGGCACCACATTCAACATGGGCTTGTGTAGTCGCAAGCTGTCCAGGATAGTTGGATTGCCAGGAATTCAAGATGTGAAGAAAAGCATGGACTTTTACAGTTGCAAGCTGTCCAGAATATTTAGACCATCAAGAATGTAAGATGTGAAGTGATGCGTTCTACAATGAACTGTGTATTGGATTGACAATTGTGCATACAAGACAAAAATTTTGTGTCTAGTGCATATGGTTTGCTATGATTTTGGAGCTGGCCCTTACTAAATTTTTCGATTAGACAGTTATCATACCTGGGCAAGGGTGCCTAGAGGTAGGTGGACCAAGCTCCTATTAAGTCTGTGATGAGCTATGTGCTGTCCTGACAGAGGCACATCTGCTGCAGGTGCAACTGTGTCACGTTGGAGGTTTACACGGTTAGATACAGCAGGTATCTGATGCATGCATTTGTGCTTTCCTGACCATGGCTTAAGTGCGTGGAGACTGCATGATCTTCGAGCATTGAACCGGTGTCATCAAGTTTCTGAAGAGAAGTGATTAAGGGAGTGCGTATGTGTGTTGCATGGTCTAATGGTATATTGTCAGAGGAACAGACAATCACGAGGGGACTTCATTTTGAGGCTGGGTATGATTTGCTTGCTGTGCAGTGCTTAAGGACCGCCACTGGAAGATCTGTTATTTGACGCCATAGAAGTGAGTAACATAACTCATGAACACTTACATCTTTTCCAGATATTATGTGGAAATACCCAGTTGTGTTGCAGTGAAATTTTTCTGTGTCTCCATTATGCATTTTCCCATTCTGTTCTCCATTGTGCATTTTTCCGTTTTGAATTCCGAGTTCTTGTAACACCATTTCAGGTTTTAACATAGGATATGTTTCTTTTAATTGGAATTCTAGGTTCATCATGTGAGGGCAAGTATTTTGGAATTGGTGTTTATTTTAACATACTCTATGACATTTATTGTGGTCTAGAATAATTATGACCTTTTTACTTTATTTGGTGACCAGGGTGTTAGTTGCTAGTATTGGTTAGTCTAGAATCATTAATCTGAATGTTTGTGAATCAGAATTTCCTCTAGTGATGATTTCTATTAATAGAGTGAATTCACTCCTTTCCATGATTGTAGCTTTTGCTGTATTACTTTCGTTAAATTTGCAAATAAAGTCTAGTTTTGTACCTCAGTGTTTAATTCCAGTAGGCCTTTGTTTGAGGATAGATTCAGTGAGAGTCGAAGGGGGAGAAGGAATTTGTTGACCCAGGGTGAGCCACTGCTACCAGAGAATCTTAGGAAAGTAAGATGATTAATGCTGTTCTTAAAACGGATACATATAGAAGAGAATATGACCTATTTGACTTGGGTATAGGTCATTAACATATATATATATATATATATATACATATATATATATATATATATATATATATATATATATATATATATATATATATATATATATATATATATATATATATATATATATATATATATATATATATATATATATATAGCATAAGTTTACATAAAGTCACAAAGTGAAGGAAAACAATTGAGATGCTAAGTACTTTTGTCTTATTACCAAGACATGGTCACAGCAACTAAAAGGTATACTGAGACAAGATGTATATATACATATATATATATATATATATATATATATATATATATATATATATATATATATATATATATATATATATATATATATATATATATATATATATATATATATATATATATATATTAGATATATATATATATATATATATATATATATATATATATATATATATATATATATATATATATATATATATATATATATATATATATATATATATGGGTATATATATATATATAAGTCTTAGTCCTAAGAAAACACAAAAAGTCTGGGAGGTCACAGAACGGTCAACGGATTAACAACGAGATCTACCTATTGGTAATCTTCTATATTCTATCTTTCAAATCTTTCTGGAACATATGTTTTATTACAGGGTCATAAGAAAGTAATCCTGCGCTTACATTAAGATTTCTCTCCAATGTCAGCTGAATCATAACAGATTCCAACAAGTTCCTGGAAATAGTTTCATTACTTCGTAATATTACATTGCTTTCAGTCCAATTTATTCTGTGGAAGTTTTCACTTAGATGCAAAAGTAGAACATTGTTAGTCTGACCTGTTCTTACTGAATATTTGTATTGTTTTAATCTGGTATTTAATTCTTTACTGGTCTGACCTAAGTAAAATAAATCACAATCCATACAAAGAACTTTGTATATAATATTGCTATCTTTTCGGGGGCTATTTTTAATAAGCATGTTTTTTTACATTATTATATGTGAGGGATGCATTTGCATTAAACAATTTTAAAAAAGGTTTCACAGTTTCAGATCCAATAAAATGTAGCAAACAAAAGGTGTTTCAGGACATTCTTTCCGATTTTACATAAAATGTCTTTATAGCTGTAGCGTAACAAATATCCATCATGTGGGTTGGGTAGCATTGAGATCTTCCCATTTTTATGATGTTTTTGAATGATTGATCTAAAAACTCATTTCTGACAATTCGCAAGGCTTAAGGAAACATTGCTGAAAAATCTGAAATTTTGATATCTATATGATACCCTGAATAATAGTGTACATATTATATCAAATTGTTTGTCTTTTTCCTAGAAATAATAATTTTACTTATAAAAAGGTTCCCTTTTAATATAAATGTCTAAAAAGGTAAACATTCCTCTTTCTCTACTCGAGTGTAAATTTAATAGAAGGGAATTGATAATTTAGTTGAGCCAATATGTTATTTACATCCAAATCTTTGAGTATGATGGCTAAAATATCATCAACATAACGGTACCATGTTACATGAAATGGAAAATCTTGGGATGTAAAGGCGTTCAAAAGTTCCATATATAAATTTGAAAGGATAGGTGAAAGTAGGGTTCTCATTGCCATACTAAATTTTTGTTTAAAATATTCCCCGTTGAAAATAAATTAACAATCACATATGCTTGATCTTATTAATCCTAAGACCTGGCTGATTGTTAATGGCAAATAAAGTTTATGCAGTTCATCTTTAAGGTATTCCAATACCGAGTCAATGGGCACTTTAGTGAATAAGGAACATACATCAAAACTTAATAACCGTGAATCTAGATTGATTGTAATACCATTGATTTTATTAGTTAGATCTAAAGAATTAATAAGATGGGTACCAGAAACAGTTCCTAGCAATGGTGAAAACAATTTTGTTATATATTTTGAAAGCTTATAAGTTACGGAGCCAGCAGAACTATTTATTAGTATCATAGTGTTATTTTCTATATGTTTTTACTAGCCCATATAAATACGGCAAGGAAGGTAAATTCGTTGAAAACTGATTTATGAGACCTTTGTTGTTTTTCAGGATTCTTTTTTAATTTACCATTGTTTCACTTTCCTTCGTGGCTGAGACTTTGGTCGTATAATCATCATGTATTTTACCTTTTCGTGATTCAAAATCAAAGGTATGCATATATATATATATATATATATATATATATATATATATATATATATATATATATATATATATATATATATATATATATATATATATATATATATATATATATATATAACCTACAGAGAGTTCCTACTACTAAGCTTCTCACCACGTCCTTTGTGTTTATTAGATTTCTCCTGGCAGTTGTTCTTTCGCCATGAAAGCTGCACAAAAAAATTTGTCTTATCAGTTGCAATCTTTTTTCTTCTGTTTTTAACCTACATCAACACTCCACCCTCATCAAGGAAACTGGCTTAACATCATCTTCATATATCTCAAGCTTACCTTTCAATAAATGTCCCCATATCTCTCCCATATCGCTCCAAAAACTGGGTGGAGGGCCATTATACCCCATGTTGCGTTCGCTCAACTGGGAGGAGGGTCATGACATCCTGTGTTGCTTTCCCGCAACTGGGAGAACGACCATTATGTCCCGTGTTGCTTTCCTGCATCTGGGAGGACTGCCATTATTTCCCTTGTTAGCTTCCACAACTGGCAGGAGGGCCATTATGTCCCTTGGTGCTTTCCCACAACTGGGAGGAGGGCCATTATGTCCCATGTTCCTTTCTCACAACTGGCAGGAGGGTCATCATGTCCTGAGTCGCATTCCCGCAACTAGGAGGAAGGCCATTAAGTCCTGTGTTGCATTCCCACAACTGGGAGGAAGGCCATTATGTCCCATGTTGCTTTCTCACAATGGGAGGAGGGACATTATGTCCTGTGTTGCGTTCCTGTGACTAGGAAGAGGGCCATTTGTCCTGTGTTGTATTCCTGCAACTGGGAGGAGGGCCATTATGTCCCATATTGCTTTCTCACAACTGGAAGGAGGGCCATTTGTCCTGTGTTGTATTCCTGCAACTGGGAGGAAGGCCATTATGTCCTGTGTTGCTTTCGCACAACTGGGAGGAGGGCCATTATGTCCCCATGGTTGCTTTCTCACAACTGGGAGGAGGGACCATTATGTCCCATGTTGCTTTCTCACAACTGGAAGGAGGGCCATTTGTCCTGTGTTGTAGGGCCATTATGTCCCATGTTGCTTTCCCACAACTGGGAAGGAAGGCCATTATGTCCTGTGTTGCTTTCCCACAACTGGGAAGGGACATTATGTCCCATGTTGCTTGGTTGGGCCTTTCTCGTGTTACTTTAGAAGGAGGGTGGGCCATTATGTCCTGTGTTGCATTTCTCACAACTAGGAGGAGGGACATTATGTCACTGTGTTGCTTTTCACAACTAGGAAGGAGGGGTTATGTCCGTGTTATGTCCAACTAGAAGGAGGCCATTATGTCCAGTGTTGCTTTCCCACAACTGGGAGGAATGCCATTGTGTCCTGTGTTGCTTTCCCACAACTGGGAGGAGGGCCATTATGTCCTGTGATGCTTTCTCACAACTAGGAGGAAGGCCATTATGTCCCGTGTTGCTTTCTCACAACTGGGAGGAGGGCCATTATGTCCCATGTTACTTTCCCACAACTGGGAGGAGGGCCATTATGTCGTGTTGCTTTCTCACAACTAGGAGGAGGGACATTATGTCCCGTGTTGCTTTCTCACAACTAGGAGGGACATTATGTCCTGTGTTGCTTTCTCACAACTAGGAGGAGGGACATTATGTCCTGTGTTGCTTTTGTACAACTGGGAGGAGGGTCATTATGTCAGGTGTTGCTTTCTAACAACTAGGAGGAGGGACATTATGTCCTGTGTTGTTTCTCACAACTAAGATGAGGGCCATTGTGTCCTGTGTTCCTTTCTCACAACTAGGAGGAGGGCCATTATGTCCCGTGTTGCTCTCTCACAACTAGGAGGAGGGCCATTTTGTCAGGTGTTGCTTTCCCACAGCTGGGAGGACCATTATGTCCTGTGTTGCTTTTTCACAACTAGGAGGGGGGACATTATGTCCTGTGTTGCTTTCCCACACCTGGGAGGAGGGCCATTATGTCCCATGTTGCTTTCTCATAACTAGGAGGAGGGCCACTATGTCCCGTGTTGCTTTTCCACAACTTGGGGGGAGGGCCATTATGTCCTGTGTTGCATTCTCACAACTAGGAGAATTGCCATTATGTCCCATGTTGCTTTCTCACAACTAGTAGGAGGGACATTATGCCCCATGTTGTTTTCTCACAACTAGGAGGAGGGCCATTATGTCCTGTGTTGCTTTCCCACAACTGGGAGGAGGGCCATTATGTCCCGTGTTGCTTTCTCACTACTAGGAGGAGGGCCATTATGTCCCGTGTTGCTTTCTCATAACTAGGAGGAGGGCCATTATGTCCTGTGTTGCTTTCCCACAACTAGGAGGAGGGCCATTATGTCCCATGTTGCTTTCTCATAAACAGGACGAGGGCCATTATGTCCTGTGCTGCTTTCTCACAACTGGGAGGAGATCCATTATGTCCCATGTTGCTTTCCTGAAACTAGAAGGAGAGTCATTATGTCCCGTGTTGCTTTCTCACAACTAAGAGGAGGGACATTATGTCCTGTATTGCTTTCTCACAACTGGGAGGAGGGCCATTATGTCCCGTGTTGCTTTCCCACAACTGGGAGGAGGGCCATTATGTCCCGTGTTGCTTTCCTGAAACTAGAAGGAGAGCCATTATATCCTGTATTGCTTTCTCACAACTAGGAAGAGGGACATTATGTCCTCTGTTGCTTCCCTACAATTTTGAAGAGGGCCATTATGTCCCATGTTACTTGCCCACAACTAGGAGGCGGGCCATTATGTCCCGTGTAATTCCTCACAACTTAATGGAGGGCCAGTGTGTCCCATGTTGCGTCCCTGCAACTGGGAGGAGGACCATTATGCCCTGTTTTGCCTTCCCACAACTTGGAAGAGGGCCATTATGTCCCATGTTGTGTTCCCGCTACTGAGAGGAGGGCCACTATGTCCTGTGTTCCTTTCTCACAACTGGCAGGAGTGCCATTATTCCCTGCGTTGCTTTCCTGCAACTGGGACAAGAGCCACTAGCCTCGTGTAGCATTTCCGCACTTGGAGGGAGGGACATTATGCCCCGTGTAGCGTTTCTGCAATTGGAAGGAGGAACATTATGCCCCTTGTTGCATTCCTGCAATTGGAAGAGAGCCATCATGCCTCATATTACGTTCCCGCAACTTGGAGGTGTGCCACTATGCCCAGTGTTGTGTTCCCGCAACTGGGAGGAGGGGCATTATGCCCCGTGCTGTTTTCCCGCAACTAGGAGGAGGGACATCGTATCCTGTGTTGTGTTCCCACAACTGGGAGGAAGGGTTCTGGTCCCAGTGATGCATTCATGCAACACTGATTTTTTGGCCGTAAATTCTGATAAACCTAAAGAAATATGTTTTTAAAAGCCAGCTAAAATCTACTCACATCCTAATCCATAACAGTTGTGAATTACAAATGGTTTGTAAAGCCTTAATTTTCTCTGGGCATAAATGTGCAATAAGAAAACTTCATAAGCCTTATAATATTTATGTAATGTAAGTCAGTATAAGTAGTTAATAGCCAGTGTTAAAAATAAAAATAAATCATACTATTTCTATTAGAAATTGTATTCGTATGTATGATTTACGAAGCCACAAAAGGAAATTGACGATACTTGTTAAAAAAAGTTGCATAAAAATATATATCTATATGGAATTTCCAGACTAAATGTAAATTCATTCTTTGGAAAGATTTATATCAACAAGGGAACGAAGACAGTGAATTGTCGAGAAGTGATGAAGGAAACTAGGTATGCACTGGTAGGTCGTTTATTAATTGCCGAACTTTTCACCACTTTGCCTGATTTGTAAACGCAAGACAATGATGAGGGTATTTGTTTTTAAGGATGGGAGAGGGATTTGGAGAATGGAGGTTAATTTGTATGAAGTGCAGTAGAATTATTATGGTACGGATAAACCTGCATGCAATTTTGATGACACTTGTCAATTTTGTGGCTGGCTGTGGCTGCTTGCTTTCTTTTTGTTTCTCTTTTTCATGGGGGTGGGATAAAAGTAACTTTTTCCTTGGCCTGTGGTAATCTCAGATTCAGAAAAACATTCTTAATGGTCCTTGTTTTTTGTACGGGTGTTATTGAAGTGTTTACCCTTTTTTAAGACTGTGTAGCTGGTCGATGTTAAAGTCGTATGTAATAAAACAACTATTTTAAGAGAAAGGGCTTTGTGAATTGATAGATTTAGTTTCAGATGTGTCCATACAATATTCATCACTCGTCTTTCTTTATAGTTGGCAGCAGTGGCTGATGTGATTCACTAATCATTAATTCGCTGAGTCTGAAGGCGCGTCTGTGACAAAGTTTTCCTGTGGATTATGAGTTTGTTTTGTTCGGATGGAAATCCATGGGAGGGAGCCAAAGCTCTTACCTCAGTATAGAAAGCTTTGTCTCTCGTTTGTTTGTCAGCGTCGGGTAATCTCATTCGTTACGGATAACAAATGACGTGAAAATGCCATTAGTTAAAAAATTAAGTTTATGGTTCTTAATGTGAAGTGATTTGAGGAAACGGAAGCGGATATTTCACACCTTCGAGAATTACTACATAAATTCATGAGTGAAAGAAAAAATATATTTTTTTTACTTATGGAAAGGCCAGAAGTAAAATCAACGACTGCACAATATCATCTTTTTCATAAATAATAATAATAATAATAATAATAATAATAATAATAATAATAATAATAATAATAATAATAATAATAATAATAATAATAATGGACTTCCTATAGATAATAAAAAATTTTCTAGAGACCTATTTCTGCACGTTATGATTTGATGGTAATCCTTGTCCGTTTTAGGCAGTTCCTTGGATTCAATGGAGAATTTATGGGATTCTTCGTCATAGAAAGCTGTAAATAGAGAAACCAAGGTATGAGAGAACAACAGTTCAGTAAGCGATAAGATACAGTGAATGTTCGAAAGAGAGAGAAGAGAGAGAGCCTAAACCTGTTTATCAGCTCTCTCCCCATTTCGGTCCTTTCGTCTCACCCTAGTTTTCAATCTTTTTGTGTCTGGTACGTGTCATATCAATAATTTTCTTTTTCTACAAAACATTAGCAGTTCTTAGTCATTTTTTTTTATATTACTTATTAAAAAAAATTCTTTCTTATAAAGTATCCTTTAACCCCGCACTGAAAACACGACCCTATTTAATACGTATTTCTTTCTCTTTATTTCAGGTGCTTATTTAATGAGTTAGGTTGCTCTGATGTCGTCTCCTAAATACTGATCTTTTTCCTCAACGGCAAGGCTTTGGACACTTCAGACCGCACACTTACATTCATAAACGATTTATGCGTATGGACAGTTAATTTCCTTTATTCTGTGTGATATGTGCCAATACCAACAGTTTCCAACCAGTAATATCCATTATTTTCAGCTATTATCTTCCAAGTTTCATCCCCTGGTCTTTAATTTTTCTGTCAAATGTTAAACATACAAGCACACGCACACATACAAATATATATATAAATAAATAAATAAATAAATAAATATATATATATATATATATATATATATATATATATATATATATATATATATATATATATATATATATATATATATATATATATATATATAGCTTGATCCTTGAGTAATGTAAAGTTTTGGTTTGCGTTTGAAATTTATAAGCATTTCAATTATCAGAGACAGCAAGAGCCTTTATATGCTTCTATAGACTTTTTCTTTAATTTCAAATAATAACATTGAAGTGATCAATCGATTTCTTTAATCCCTAAGGCCCTGCATCTTATATAAGAACTTTTTGGTGGGACATGAGGATGGCTTGGTCCCTAGGGATCATATGATGGCAATTCTTGTTCTAACCGAAAGGTTACATGAATGTCCATGCTAAACGAATTTCATGGGTTGAAACTTATGTACACATGGTTCTAATTTTTTTAATAGATTTGCTCTTTGCTTGGATTTTACCTAACATTATAAATTCAATATCAGAGGTGACATTCATATGTTACACATTTTTACTTACTACTACTCATTAATGCATTAATGACTTTTTAAGGCTTGTCTTGAATGAAACGTTTGACAAGCCTTAAATAATGATTTAGACAGGAATCTATTCAGCAATGGAAGGACTCTGGTCTTTCTGAGTCTTTTGGTGACAAATAGAAGTCTTGAGCATGATTACATGAAGTCATGACCTCCCTACTTTTCCTAATACCTACACAGGCCAGCTTCAAAGTCTTTGTCTTGGACTGGTGCTGGCTCCTGTGAGCCACATAAGAGTGTTTGAAGTTGTAAAGTCTACAAAAATATATTTTTTCTCCGTTTCTCCTCATGTCTGTTCTTCTATCTACCTGTTGATCGGGCTGTCCATCTGGTCATCAGTATTTGAGTCATACATAGCTTCGTTGCAGCTGCTATACAACTGAAGGGATTCCAATCAAATTTGGCACCAAGAAATTTGTGCATAGAAGTGTATAAGAAGAGAATGGCGAACCCTCTGGCCATCTGTTAGTGCATTTGTCACTGTGGCCTTGTTATAGCAGCTCGTTCACACTTGAAGGCACTTCATTCATCCATGTGTATGATGCGAGATCGTATGCCCATACTGACATAATATCTGCCAAAAATTACAACAGCCATAACTTGAGGCAGAATAAAATCTTGATAAAAATTACATAGAAATTTCATCAAAATCATCTTGTAAGGAGAAATTACGCCAACTTACCATATATTTTCTTCCATACAGTAATAATATTTCCGACATAATGATAAGATGTAATGATTTTCCTATACATCCAAAGGTTCATCGCTTTAGATTCCCTCATTCTCCTAATGTTTGTTATAAGCATTGGCTCAAGACCCATCACCGATCGTGAAAAGATTCCTTTGGTTAATCTTTCTCACTAATAATGACAGATAATACTTTAAGATTATCAGGTCGAGTAGGGTGTCTCAAGGTTACCGTTTACCCAAAGATATCTAGGATCGCTTTCATCCCCGTAATAACAGGAGCAATGTTGCAAAGAAAGCAAACAGGTGATGACTTTAAATCATCAACATTCACTTCCAGTTACTGGTCCATTTATCGCTCATGATCATTCAGTGATTTTCAGAATATGAAATATCTAACCCCGCCCTCTTTTCTAGTCATGCACAATGGATTTGAGCTCAGATTTCATGCACCTTAAATGCATCTTTGTGGACTAATGAGTATTCCCCTTCAACGGTTGTCGTTTACCAGAAATCGAGAATCTTAAAAAAAAAAGAGAGAAATAAAAAAGCTCGGTTTTCTGACCATCTTCTTAAGATGATAGAGAATTCAATATGTTTGAAGTACGGATTTACCCAGGAGAAATCCCTCAATATTCAGCATACCATTGCTGGTCAAATTCTCATACATGGATATCGAAGAAGGGAGATCTCCTTCCTGTCCTTCTTTCTTGCGAGTCCGTCGCTGCTTCTAAACAGCATCATCTGAGTTTCTCAGTTCCTGGTGTGCTGTTGAGTCATTTGTGTTTCTAATTAAAAATCGTTTTGTGTTAATTTATTTGCTCGGGTTTGCTGAGGCATCTAAGAACGATACGTTCGTATTTGGCTTTTAACTTTGAACAATTTCAACAGAACTTGATTTATTAAAAATTAGATACAAATTAAATTAGTACAGAATAACCTGTATTTACCCACACCAAATTAACTAGGTTAGACTGACAATTACTGAAAAAACAGTGTAATTAATATATTAATATTTTTAATTTTCTCAGTGATGGAAAAAAAGTATATCTTAGTTTAACCAGACCACTGAGCTGATTAACAGCTCTCCTAGGGCTGGCCCGAAGGATTAGATTTACTTTTACGTGGCTAAGAACCAATTGGTTACCTAGCAACGGGACCTACAGTTTATTGTGGAATCCGAACCACATTATAGCTAGAAATGAATTTCTATCACTAGAAACAAATTCTTCTTGTTCTTCACTGGCCGGTCGGAGATTCGAACTCGCGACCAACAGAGTGGTAGCTGAGAACGGAACCCGCTCACCCAGCGAAGAACTAAAGCTTTCGTAAAATGAAAGTACACACCAAATCTAACTGATCGGCTATTCAAATGAATAGGAACAAATATTCAATTTCCCCATAGGAGCAACGTCATTATTACTACGTGAATTTGAACAATGATCCAATCCATTCAAATACTCATTTACATAATTCTGAAGTGGACTTACTTTTTACGAAAACCGCAGTTGTTGAAGTTCTCATTTTCTTTCTGATCAAACGAAACATAACTGCCCACCCCTAATATACATACACGCAAGAGCCACAGCAAATAATTTCATCAACAGAACTATCGTTTTCAGAAGTAAAGTCCCATTTAACTGAGAATTTATCAGCCAACCATTTTCAGTAATCCGGTATCAGATTTATTGCACAGTCTGTGTTAGATCTCTGTTACTGAAATGTTTTCTAAGAATTACTGACAATTCGTTGATATCGTTTAAATGTACACATAGCACTCTGCGACTTATATCTACTCGTTTTAAATACGTATACCTTTCTACACAAGGGTGTAGCTGAATCTATAAGATTTACAGTAGAAACAGAATAAAAGACATATGTGTAAATAACTCTGAAAAAGGTTAAGTTTAAAATGTAATATATCCTAAAGCAAACAAATGATCGGGCATAAGTATAGCACTACCTAGATTATATTTCTAAGATTGAACGTCGAGATACCTATACCTACGCGCATTACACGACGCTATCCCAGAACGTATAGATGAGGAACTAAGCAGAACCAGAAATTTCATGAGTTTCCTGAAGCCAAAGGAAAGTGTTTATGATGGGGAGAAATGCTTTTCTAATATCTTTGTTAGAGTAGACATTTGTATTTAACTTCTGACCCTTTCTAAATCTGTGTATTTTTAATGTAATTTTAGAATTTTAACAGTTTTAGTGTTGATGTGTATACTTGTGGTTTGCGGTCATTTCTTCGAAAACAGATCTTCGAAAACAGATCTTCGAAATCAAAAACTTGAAGTACAATAACTTGAAGTACAATAACTTCGAATATCGTAATCTTCGTAGTAAACTACTTCGACATGCCACTTTCTTCAAATCACCAATTTCACGCTAATGTACGAAAACAAACTAACGTTTGCTTTCTCTTTAGTTCAATATATTTTTCGCAGTCGAAGCACCCTTTAAGGAGATGGCTGAATTTGTAAAAAGTTCAAAAGGAAAGCCAATGCTCCTGTTAAACGGATATTTGTTTGTTAAAGACAAAAGTGTAGAGAATAAAACGTACTGGAAGTGTAAGGATTTTGAAAACAAATGTAAGAGCCGTAAGATAATGATTGAAAATTAAATGAAAAAGGAACCCAAACAACATAATCATGCCGGTGATCCAGAAAGTGTTGAAGTTTTCAGATTTATGGAGGATGTAAAGGATAAAGCAAAAAACAGTCGGGAAGCACCACACGTAATAATATCGGATGTAGCGTCACAAGTTTCGCAAGCAGCAGTAGTTGCATTACCTACCACAAGTAGCCTAAAAAGGACAGTGCGGCGTGTTAGGCAGAAAGAGGATATCGGATTAGTTATGCCTTTGCATAGGAGGGATTTGGTTTTACGGATGACCAAACAAAACCAATAATGGTGACCCATTCCTAATGTTTGATTCTGTGCCTCAGACGACAGAATTTAATTTTTCAACTGCACGCAATTTGCAAGTTCTGTCTACCTACCGCCATTTATATGCTGACGGGACATTTAAAACGGTGCCATCTATTTTCGAACAACTGTATACTGTTCATGGTGTCAAAAATGGACTTACAATTCCACTCATCTATGCATTGCTGCCGAATAAATGAGAACAAACTTACATCGAAGTGTGGAAAGAAATTAAAGCACTTGCTCCTAACTTGGCCATCGATTCAATTTTGATTAATTTTGAACCTCGGATGATGAATGCGATCAACTCAGAATTTCCACAGATTGCTAACTATGGCTGTTTCTTTCATTTTTGTCAATGTATATATAGGAAACTTTGTGCGTGTGGACTAAAATCGCTTTATGACACTGATGCCGAATTTGCTTTAAATATACGTATGCTCTCAGCGCTTGCCTTTTTGCCACCAAACAGAGTTGTTGAAGATTTCAATTTGCTTATCGATGAAAAATATCATTCCTGGCGAAGCAGATAGTGTTCTCGATTACTTCGAAGACAATTGATTGGGCGTCCTGACAGAAGGGGAAGACGTCGAGCTCCCAAGTATAATGTTGATATGTGGTCATGCTTCGAGAGAGTGGAAAAGATTTACTCAAAATGAATAATTCAGTCGAGGGCTGGCATAGAGGATTCTTACAGCAAGTTTCTTCTTATCATCCAACGATATGGAAATTCTTAAGTGCACTTAAAAGGGAACAATCTTTAAATGAAGCAAACCTAGAACGCATAAATAGCGGTTTTGAGTTCCAGAAGATTTCGAAGAAATACAAAGCCAGTACAGACCGTCTCAAGAACCTCGTCTCCTCTTTTGACGATTCAACTGACATAATAGACTGTCTACATGGAATTTCCTACAACCTCAAGTTCTAAACAATGATTTATGTTTATATAACTTCTGATATAAATTGTCCTGACAATTTGTTTTTAATTATTTTGTTTTAATAAAAATTTTAATGCAAGTGTTTTTGATTATCCTTCAAAAATAAAAAATAAAAAAACGTTACATTCTTTGTTTCCTATTTTTGGGATACCTGGACCCTGTGTCGCTAAGCAAACCTACTTGGGTAGTTGAGGGTAGGTTAGGGTTTTCCTCTTTATTCTGCCTTCTACTCCTTTTAAATGTGAACGAGATAGAGAGAAGTGACAAATTGGTGATTTGAAGAAAGTGGCATGTCGAAGTAGTTTACTAAGAAGATTATGCTATTCGAAGTTATTGTACTTCAAAAGTTTTTGATTTCGAAGATCTGTTTTCGAAGAAATGACCGGATACCATACTTGTATTAAAACCAGCTCAGAAACGTATGAGTAAAAGTAATTTAGTAAGTTACTGTACCAAAGAAGCTAATGAACTCCCTTTTTCTGATTGTCATCAGTTCAAACCCAGTTAATGGGGTTAGGCATTACGTTCAAACTAGCAAAATCTACACATTTTCTAAGAAAGAGCAAAAAAAAAAAAATCTATTTTACACATGAAGAAGGTTAAACATAATGAATAGATTAGCAAAATCATCCATTGCAGCGAACAAGTATTTTGATACAGCATTGAATCATCTCACACAGGAAAATACCTCATTATCAATAACAGAAGTTTCCCCTATAGATGAGACATATCCCGAAACTATAACGTTGCTGAGAACAGCTTTTCAAGATTCCCCCGCTATTTCCTCTTCTCGTAACTGCCTGTTGAATACAAATGACTATTCTATGTAAAGATGTAAACAACTTTTCTCATTAGTGTGTTGACATATGGCAGAACTTATTCCAAGACAGGCCTTGTTTTTCCATGTATTCTTTCATATCCCTCTACGGTCCTAAGCAACATATGATAAGTTATACGATACTTTAAATAGCTAATCTCTCTCTCTCTCTCTCTCTCTCTCTCTCTCTCTCAAACACACACACTCACCCACACACATACACATACATACATTCTGTACTAAAGGTGCAATTGGTTGCTAGGCGCTGAAAATTTTCAGCATTGTCCCACTCAGTGCAACAAACATCATTCAACTATAATCCATTTCTGACCCATGGTATCTCGGAACATTGCACCGGCATAAAGCCCCTTTTTTATTTCCCTCATCACTGGTTTTACCATAAAACAGACACTTTCTGTTCTAAAAACTCTAACGCATGCTTTACTTATATTATGAAAAACTTTTCATTATCCTCAGTTACTGTCCCCCTCTGTCATTGTATAGCTAACACCCTCCTCATTGTCTCTTTATCAGTTCTGTCACAATATTTTTATGTGTCCTTGTTTGCCACAGACATTTTTTTCCCCTCCCTTTCAAACCCCTTACATAATTTTTTATATAAAGTGTGATCCACATTTCCTTTAAACCCGAGAGGGCTCCCAAGGGAAATCAGCCTGCAGAGAGTGACCAGTTAAGTTATATAAAAGTAATTTAGTATGGTATTCTGAAGTAAACTCTCAAACATAGGTTTGGTACTTTAACGTTTGTTACTTTAACTTAGCGAATCACTGGTGTACAGAACCTAGGCTTGTTGGAAAATCAGGACTGATTCAGACATGTCCTCATAATCTATTAGCAACCAGAGTCTTTATCCTATTGAACTATATTACCTGACTTCGTTTCATTCGGAAACTCGCAGGGACCTCACGCTGACAGATGGGACAGTATGAGTTTTTTTTTTTTTTTTCTTGTTTTCAGTTTACAAGTGTCCGATGACTACGTGCAAAACATAAATGAAATGATTTATCGTGACAGAACGCGTTTAGACGATGGGCATATAATCTATAAGGTACAGGAATAATAAAGTACCCTCTGTGCACAGTGCTTACCCTTTAAAGTTTCTGAAGAGAGAGAAAATGAAAACCAACACCAGAAAGAATCAATGGAAGTCCTCTGGGGGTTTTCATAATTGGGTTTAATGAGAATGATGAGCCTTATCGCAGTCCCGAGTGAAATTGATACCGTTAATTTCCCAAATGAAAATTATGAAGAATGAACTCAGTTGCCACGAATTCTTCAACTAATCAAATAATTCATTTTAATTTTTTTCGATATTGGGTGTTCGACTGTATCTTAAGTGTTCGTTCCATTTCATATGCTTGAATCACAGATGGTCAATAATATCTAGTGATGTTATCTGTATACTAGTGCTATGTAGTTCGGTGTTCTTCCACCAGGGCGGTGCTGCAGAATCTTGCGCCCATCTTGAAACCTGGGACCCGCAAAAATTGAACAGGACCTTTTGGCGGTTGCAATTATTTTCGTTCCTTATCTCAGTAATGATACAATACGCAGCTTATAACTGACTAAATGGAATAGGATTTCACAGGTAGGCAAATTATAATAAAATGTATTTACCCGTAAAATTTGTGCTAGTCAGGTAAATATTTTGTTAGTAGTTGATACATTTTCTCTGATAACATGTGTTATATTTTCAGCACATTGTGGAGCATAAATGTGGTGGTAATTTAAATTTTTATATCTAAACATCATATGTGCCACCTTTCCTGTAATAAGAATATACATAGTATTAATTAGGCCTATAAGTATTGGGAATGGGACGTTTAGGTGTAGCCCATTTGACGTAGCTGATGCGGCGTGGCCGATTCAGCGTAGCCCTTTCGACGGAGAGTTTTTTCGGCGGAGTGTCGTTTTGGCGTCAAATTAGTAACTGTCGCTGTAGTGTGAGATAATTTAACAAAACTAGCAGCGCCCTTGTTTGGCTTGTCATTACACACTCTCTCTCTCTCTCTCTCTCATCGTCACAGTCAAATTAGCTCTTCTAGTCGTAATAGTTTTAATTACCAAACAGTCCAATTAGGCCTAAGCTAGAGACTGTCATAGATCTGGAAGCTCAGTTCAGCTTCAAATTTTTCAGTCGTCTAAACCTCACCATTCGAAATGGCATCAAATATTGTATCAAAACGTGGAAGAAACAAGTGATGCACGATGGATACCTTTTTATTTTTGACGCAACGACCAAAAGTTATCCTGAATTAAAATTTTGGAGATGTGAACATAAAGATCGATGTAAAGTGAGATTGCATAAGAAGGATGGCAAAGTTATTCGCCAGATAAATAAACACAGCCATGAGGCATCTGCTGCAAAAATAGAGGTTGGAAAGACAAAATAAGTGCTAAAAAAAGAAGTGCTGAACTCTCGAGCCACCAACCGTTGTGGTAAACGAATGTTAGGCTGGCGCATCTCAAGCTAGTTTAGCCTTAGCTCCAGACTTGCCTACAATGCGAAAGCTTAGAGCAAGGAATAGGAAATTATTAAACAAGGCACCAGCTAACCCAACTGATTTGGAGCATTTAGTTTTACCTGAGTCCTATACACTATATGTTCCCCATCTGGGTGTGGAAGAGAAATTCCTATTGGGAGACACTGGAGAAAGCAAAAATAGGATATTAGTATATATATGAAAGAATTAGCTGGGTGCAACATTTAGTCTATTCAGAAATTTGGTTTGCTGACGGGACTTTCACTATCGCCCCTAGTCTTTTTCATCAGATGTATGTTATATCGGCTAAGAAGCGTGAAGGAGTTACTCCTACAGTTTATGCTCTGCTTCCTAACAAACAATGAGTAACTTATTTTCGTCTATTTGAGTTACTTAAAACCATCGAACTTAATTTGAGACCGACTTCAATAATTTGTGACTATGAACAAGCTGCCATTCGTGCTATGCAAGATGAATTTCCCACAGTTCGTATTAAGGGTTGCTTTTTCCATCTAGTCCAAAACACACAGACATCTTGTTTCACTGGGTTTGTCAAATCACTATAAGCCTGATTCTGACTTTGCTTTATTGGCTAATATGATCACAGCACTCGCTTTCATTCCATTAGAAAAGATGGATGAATACATGGATACATTAGCAGCAGTTCTTCCTTATGAACTAACAGCCTTGTTTCATTGGTTTGAGGATATTTATATTGGACGACTGAATAGGAGTGGAAACGCAGAGATGAAGCCAATTTTCGCTCCCGAGATATGAAACCTTTATGAACGACCTCTAAACAATGAAGATCGGACCAATAATCACGCCAAAGCGGCCAATCGACGTTTGCAATATGAGCTTGGAATGCACCATCCCACAATCTGGAAATTCATTGATGCCTTACGGAAAGTACAGAAAGGACGTGACGCATATCTCGAAAAGTTGACAGCTGGATGTCAGGCCCAAAATATATATATATATATATATATATATATATATATATATATATATATATATATATATATATATATATATATATATATATAGAGAGAGAGAGAGAGAGAGAGAGAGAGAGAGAGAGAGAGAGAGAGAGAGAGAGAGAGAGAGAGAGAGAGATGCTGATGAACGAATAAAAAAAGTCATACTGGAAGTGGAATCATTACATCCTATTGAATTCCTTAGGGGTGTTGCTCATAATAACTAAGTGAAAACGCAATTTCTAAGATTAAATAGATTTACTAGATTTTTTAAAAAATTTTCATAATACAGTTTTTTCAATTCAAGTTTTTCATTTACGTTATTTCATTAGTTTATAAAATAGCGTAATATTTGATTCTAAGAATAAATGACAAAAAAAAAGTCATATTAAAAGTTGGGTGTTTTCATTATTTCTAACCTTTTTCATCTTTTTCTGGACTTCCGGCCTGTTCTGGATTCCCCTGCATGAAAAATATATCCTAATAAAATTTTAGAGTGAGTGACGTCGAAATGTTCTGACGCCTTAACGGCTACGCCGAATAGTCCAATTATTTCTCTTGACGTCGAATCGGCCACGCCGAATCAGCTACGCCAAATGGGCCACGCCGAAATGTACCAAACCCATAAGTATTACACTATAATCTATTTAATTCTGTCTGTCCACTCACCAAAGCAGGTTTTAGGTTGATATGGTATATGCTAGAAAACTAGCAATACGTTTCTGTTTCCTCATTTATCTCACATTTTGCATAAGATAGGAAAGTTTTGGTCATACCATAGGAGTCGGTTTCAATTGTACAACTAAATCATGATTTCCTGAAATCAATAAGATAAAACACAAAGGAATTACAATGGATAAAATTGAAGAGAGAAGCATTTAATTCTTTATACCTGTTTTTACTTATCGGATCTTGCATCATTCATGCGATCAAGATAAAATAAAACTTGTGTTTTCATAGAATAAATTCACCCTGAATACCCTGGTGCTCTCAGATTTTAGATGCGGTTATGTGAACTTGCAGTGGCGTCCCTATAGGGGCCCAGCGGCGTCCCGGGCTCCCCTCCCAGCAAGATGATGGGCTCCCCAAACAGGCCACCCCACGTTGAAATTCCCTTTGTAGTTAAACTTTTACACTTTGGTGGTCAAACGCAGATATTCTTGCCCTAGCGATCATGTCCTACGACGGTTGAAAGAGACTTTAACCACAACGTTTAAAAACGCCACACTACACCGGTGTTGTAGAATAATTATCACAGAACCCTTCTGTCAACATTGATCATCGACTTGTGCTGCCACCACACGGAAATAAGATAAACTTCAAACATATGTTTTTATATATATGTAAACAAAACCATGATGCCTTCGTAAGTTCGCTAGAGATTTCTTCTTACTTCCATTATTGTTAAGTTTATTCCTGATTTATCATATTAAATTGTGTAATAGCAACAAATTTGGTAAATATATGAAATAAATGAGCCTAGGTCAGGTTACTGTTATGCATGTTAGGCTAGGTTAAAGTACAGTACTGGGACACTGTTTTGTTGGAAGGTTTAGGTACCATTAGTCTTGAGAAAGTAAGATTCAAGATTTAGCATAATTTCATAATCTTATATTGTATTCTGGTATTTTAATTTCCCAGTCTAATAGTAGTTTAGTTAAGCTTCCTACATAGCTTTTCTCTAATGTTTAATAGCCTAAATTTTTTCCCATCTGCTTGCTGGCTAGCTACTGATGTTTAAGTGGTAGGGTAAAGGTGGTGGTTCTCCACCTTCTACTTTTATTTGTAGGCCTATCTGATGAAAATATTTGCCCCAAAAAATAATCATGCATAAACAAAGTAGCATAAAAACTTTCCTCTCTAATCGGACACCTCAGAATCAGACTTAATGTGATGGGCCTCTTTCTAAGCGTCATGACTTGAATAAGGATGGGGAGATTGAAAATTATGACATATTTTGGGAGGATGACACACCTACTTCTGATAGTGAACAAAGTGAAGACGAACTAGCAGAACATGTGAGTACTTGCACCAAATCTGTATTTACAACTTAGAAAATTACAGTCCATCATGAAAAACTTTTCAAACAAGACCACCAGGACCAACAGATAGCAGTCAAGAAAAGACAGAAAAACCTGTGCAATCAACCCAGGCATGTTTTCCAACTCATCAAATTGGCAACAGGAACAGATTAATATCATTTAAGGCATCTCGGTATGCAAGTCATTCCTGGCTGGAATACTCCATATTGACAGACAGAGCATATTGTTTTTGCTGTCGGAACTTTCCACAGCCTAAAAGTGATTTTCATGGGTATTCCAAGTGTACCTGGAAAGATTTTGAACAACACGCAGATAGTGGAAGCAGTATAGTCAGTCCTTAACATTTGCCCCTGAAAAAAGTGTAGCAGAAAATAGGCAGTATATCAAAGAAGTGGCCAAAGTTTTATGCCTGACATCTCATAAAAAAATTGTAGAAATGGGTTATCATGAGGGCCCTGACAGTATGAATAAGGGCAATTTTCTTGAAATAATGGAACTCATCAGCGGAAAGGATCCCATTATCAAAGCCCATCTGTCTTCCAAGAGTGCCAAATGCACTTGTCCTACCATTCAGAATGAAATTGTTGGAATCATGGCCAAAACTGTCTTTGGTGAGATAACAAATGAACTTTATCAATCTACTTGGTTTTCTATAATGGTTGATGAGTCAAAAGACATGAGTGGAAAAGAACAACTACTTGTTGTTAGGTATTTGTTTGATCATAGCATACATAAAGAGTTTTGAGGTTCGTAAGACTGAGTGAACTAAATGCAGAGTGCCGTAAAAACAGCATGCGTGAAATGCTACTGAGATGCAATATAGATGGAAAGAAGTGCGTTGGTCAAACATATGATGGTGCCTCAGTAATGAATGGGACAAATGCTGGTGTATAAAGACTTTTCCAAGAAGAGGTTGGACCAGAAGCAACATATATTCATTGTTATAATCACTGCCTCAACTTGGTGATTGTGGATGTCGTTAAGTCTGCAAAGACTGCAGAACATTTCTTGGATTGTTGGAATCCATATATATGTTTATGTCATCAGCTGTGTTGCACGACTTGTTTCTGCAGAAACAGAACAAGCTATTTCCAGAAAAACAACTGCAGAAGCTTAAAAGTTGGGCATGCCAGTATGTATTTTGCAAAGTAATGCTGCTGAAACTACCAGCTATTTTCGAAAGTCTAGAGCACTCTGGGAAGTGTGCTACAGATGCAGCTGGAGTCTTGAATACAATTAATTTCTTATTCATAACAAGCCTTGTTGTGTTTGAAAATCTGCTGCACAGAACCAAACTTCTGTCAGACACATTGCAGTCACCTACTCTTGATTTAGCTGCTGCTGCTGACCTGGTTGAGACTGCATGATGAGCTGGAGCAAGAGAGAGGGGGTTCAAGTTGGGATGTTCTTTGGTCTAAAGCAGAGGACATCCCAGTAAAGTTAGCTTGTAAATCCAGAAAAAAAAGACAGCAATCTTCCATGCTTGATGGCTTTGTAACAAATAGCACCCTTGGCCAAGAAGTAGCACCTAGCTCAAAACATGACTTTTTGGTGAATCTGTACAACCCAGTGCTTGACCACTTTCAAGCAGAACTTAACTCAAGTTTCAGCGAAGGTAACAAACAGCTACTGAGGTCTGTTTTAGCACCAGATCCAAGAAGCTCAAAATTTCTCAACGCAAAGGCCATTCGACCGATGGCAGTCCAGTATGGAGTTGAACTGTTTGATTTAGCTGTAGAATTTCACCAAGCCAAAAGGCTCGTTCAGCACAAGGAAGCAAAGGGAATCAAGATCACCTCTTTTGCACAACTGTCTTCATTCATGTCACCTTACAAAGATGCCTTTCCTGGCTTGTGTAAGCTTCGACGATAGCTATAGTTTTTCCTCCCACATCAGCTGCATATGAAAGAAGTTTTTCATCCATAAGGATAATAATTAATTATCTGCGCAGCACCATGGGTGATCCACGATTGTCCTCACTTGCCGTCCTTGGAATTCATGTGTCTAGGGCAAAATCTATGAATATGGACAAAATTGTATCAAAATTTGCCAAACGGCACGATAGTAGAAACATACTTCATTGCTGAAAAGATATATAACGGTGTATATATGTTTTACAGCTTTATCATTATATATTGAACTATTTACATGTCATGGGCATATTCTTGTTTGAAATAAGGAAAAATGCTTTTAGTTAATTTACATTATTGGCATATTCTTAATCATTCACCTTATGTTGGCCCGTTACGTGTACAGCTTGTACTTGTATATACAGTGAATGAGAAGTGAATGTTTTTCCTTTTTCTTTTAGTTTTGCTTGGTTTTAAATACAATTGACACATATACTGCTGATGATATTATTTTGATCGGAGTGGATCCATTCTAATGGTATTAATATTCTCTATTTGATCCATTTACATACCACTGGAATGTTTTAGTTGAGAAAATACTTGAAATATTGTTAGTTTATTTACAGTTGTGCTATATGTCTAATGACATTATTTTGATTCTTGTTACCTTTGCAACTTATACAGAGCTGAGAAATGAGTAGATATAGTTATAAGTTTTTAACACAAATGACGTGTTGTTCATGATATTTTGATCCAACTTAATGTTATCAACTTATGTATGAAGCGATTGAAACTATAGTTACAGTTTTGAATAAGCGCAATGCAATTTGCTAATGCTGCTTAAAGTTAATTTCCAGGGAGAAGAGATGAAAAAGAGGGAATGGGATAGGTCAAAATTATGAAGAGATTTTGAAGGGTCATAAGTCTTTTGTGTTATTGATGATATGCACTATTTTGATATATTTACATTATAAGGATATTATACTATAGTTGAAAATTAAAACTTGATAATAGAAATTAGGCTAGTGTTGAATATAAGGTTGTGAGGAAATTTACATTGCAGTATTTGGTACATTTGCATATAAGAGTTGAAAATTAATTGAAAATTTACCTCTACAGTATGATTTCAGATACAGGTTTGCTAATTACTAATACTATTATTTTCCAACATTTTCATGGACATATACATTCCAGAATAGTATATTTTACTAATTATATAATTGGTGCACTAGTTTTTTGTAATTTTCTTTGGCCCCCCAGAAAATATCTTGGCCCCACCTAGGCGTTCTCACTGATGGGATGCCAGCTATGCCGCTGAGAATATGTCTTATTATGTTGCAACCATGCTCGACTCAGTTTGACACAAGGTGGGCATAAGAAAGTTGGTTGCATCTGGAGCGGAAGGAAATTGACTGGTCGGCATCTTGTCTCAGCCCTGGTGCTCGCCCGCCTAGGCCACGTCCCTTTACACCAGAACTGTTCATTGACAGAAATTTGTCTGCTAAACGGACGAAGACGTCATACTACAAGTTTTCTTATGTTTTGCTGATTTATGTGGCACGTAGTGATAGCACAAGACACCATAATTTAGCTTTGTTAAAATGTCAACACAGTAAGTTAAAAAGACTGCCTTTTTATCATTTTCAGTATCAGTATCAGGAGTGCAACAAAAAATCTACACTTTCATGTAAGCTTGTGAAGCTATTTTTATTATAGTAAAATTTGAAAAACAAACAGGTAAAGATCATATTTTGGTTTATGTTACCATAGCACTCAGTTTGGATGACCCTACCTTCTTAGTTTGGCAGTAGTACCACAAGACGTTGTTCTGCAATAGCTTTGAGGTGCTATTGACAGTTGCCAATTAGCAATATGAGAAGTTTGCAGTTTCGACAATATATACTGTATTATATCATTACATTTTCTGTGAATAAATGTATAGGATTCCCATTACGACTGTCGGAACATTTTCACTCCAATATCACATATGTCTGTATGTTTGGACATATCTGATAAGAAAAAAGTAATAATAAGATGGATGCATCTGGTTTCGTTGGAGATCTATACAGTATGTAGGCGGATCGCGGGAAATTCAGTCCAGGGAAGAATTTGAAATCTACGGACAGACTTCGCGTTCTTCAACTCAGCATGAATATATTTTCAAACGAAAGAGATATCAGAGACTTCTTTGAGTAATATGAAATAATGATCTTAATGAGTAATAAACAACAAAGAACTAAGCAAGATTGTTTTTCTTTTCAGACTGTTATTAAGCAAGCAGATGTCTCGAGATGACAACACCATTCGTCGCACTGTTTCCAGATTTGCAAGTCAAGCTCGCAACATTATCATGAATTTTCATAATTACTTCAGCTCACAATGGGGAGCAGACTCAAGAAATGAAGTATTTGAGTAGACCTCCAGAGCTACAGGCGTGCCAGCCAACACAAGCGACAGTCATCTGAGTCCTGTATACCCCGGGAAGAGGATCCGATTGAAGGACAACTTGGATAGTTTTGAAAATGACTGTATTCGGAAGGAGATTTTGTATTTTTACGAGATAAGAGAGCTCCCACTGTTAGATGCCCTGCTGGAAAAAGTGAAGGAGACCCGGTAAATTTTAATGGAGGAACAACGGTATGGAAAATTGTGAGAGGGCTTGGATTCCAGAAAAGAAATGACAAGTGGAAGGGCTATTCTAATGGAACGTGATGATATATTGGCAGCGAGAACTGAATGCCTACGGTTAATTGAAAAGAATAGGAATTTTAGTCCCCTGAAGTATTACTGGATGAAACTTGGATAAACTAGAATGAATGTGTAAGTCAGTGCTGGACAAAGGGTGAAGGCAAAATAGGACCCAAATTTAAACCGAGAAAGGAGTCCAGATTTATTGTATTGCATGCGAGGAGTGAGAAGGGGTTTGTGAAAGATGCACTATTGTTGTTTAGGTAAAAAAAAAATGGTGCCAAAGGGGACTGCCATGATTCCATGGACCATGAAAGATTTTTAACATGGTTTAAGGAACAACCATTGCCTAATATAGAAGATAGACCTCTCATCATGATGGAGAATACTTCCTACCACAGCAAAATAGGAAATAAAGTGCTGACAAACAGCAACAGAAAAAGTGAAGTCATAGAATGGCTCTCTTCCAATAACATCACCCATGACCCATCAGCAACAAAGCCAAAATTGCTACAGCTTGGTAAGTGTCACAAAGCAAAACAGAGTTATGTAATAGACGAGATTGCCCGTGCAAATGGTCATGATGTACTCACACTGCCACCAAATTATTGTCAGTTTAACCCCATAGAACTTATATGGGCTCAAATAAAGGGAGATGTCAGGAAAAATAACTAATTCAAATCTATCTCTGAAAACTGTTCAGCAGCTTACAAGACTGGCGATAGAGAAAGTTACAACAGAAGACTGGAGGAAATATTTTCACCACGTCAAGAAATTAGATGATTAGAGAGTAAAGATGTTGCTAGTTTTGCTATTGAAAGTTTCGTTAATGACATTGGAGATGGCGACAGTGACAGTGATGATATTGATATCAGAGAGGATAACACTGAGAATGATGATATATATCTCTGATTTTTCATTATTTGCCTTTAAAAAGGTGATGACAACCATTTATCTAAAATTTTCCTTTTTTTTCAATAGGTAATTGCATAACCACAGAATATTCATGAGTTTCCTTTTTTTTTCTTTGAATATATAATGGCATAAAAATGTATATCTGTTTATAATTTCCTTTCATTTGGTTTTAATAGGCAAGTGAATAACAATGTATGTGTATAATTTTCCATTCTTTTTGTTTCAATAGGTAATGGCAGGATGATAAATTATGTATGATTTTCCTTTATTTTTTTTTAAGTGATGATGATGACGTAACAAAATATGTAAGATTTTCTTTTTTTTTGTTCATATAGATAGCCTAATGACAGCAATGTGAGCCTACTGTATATGATTTCCTTTTGTTTTTATCACATAATATATCTGTATGAATTTCCATCCTTTTTGTCTAAATGATACAAATATAACCGTCTTCTGACTCGTCTCATGCACTTTACAATGATGCAGGGGTGTGGGAACGTTTACGGGAATTATACTTACTCAGACAGGAATTAAATGATTCAAGAATTACCTCAGGAGTAAACTAAGCAAATGTTTCCCCAACATTGTTGTATACGGAATTAGAAAGAGAAAAAAGTAGATTGTTTATGAAATATAACATGTGTATAAAGGAAATAAACATTCAGAAAAAGACAGAATTTTATATTCGTTACATGGCCAATAGATTGTATGGTAAGAACTAAAAAATGTACTTTCGTTTATTAAATGAACATATGAAAACCGTAAGCTTTTGAAGTTATTGACCAGAGAAACAAGCGGCCATAATAATGACCTCATAATTATGCAGGCCTGTTATTTATCATGTAGCCTTACAGTATGTAAATTTCTCACCTAGACTAAGTTGAAGCCAATATATCCAGATGCATCCATGTGATTATTCATTCAGATATGTCCAGATATATGGACATATTTGATATTGGAATGGAAATGTTCGACAGTCTTACTGGTAATTCTATGCATTTATTTACAGAAAATGTAATGACATAATACGGTAAAAAGTGTCGAAACTGCCAACTTCTCATATCGCTAATTGGTAACTGTCAACAGCGCCTCAAAGCTCTTGCAGATCACCGTCTCTGGGCATTACTGTCAAACTAATTAAAGTACTGATGCAACATAGTAAGACATATTCTTCATTTTCTCTTCATATATCATACGCATCTAAAATCTGAAAGCACCAGCGTATTCAGGATGAATTTATTGTATGCAAACACAAGTTTTATTTTATTTTGGTCACATGAATGATGCAAAATCCAATGATCAGTAAAAACAGGTATAAAGAATTAATCGCTTCTCTCTTCACTTTTACGTGTTGTAATTCCTTTTTGTTTTATGTTATTGATTTCAGGAAATCATGATTTAGCTGTACAATTAATACCGAATCCTATGGTATGACCAAAACTTTCCCGTCTTTTGCAAAATGAGGTAAATGAAGAAATATAAACATACTGCTAGTTTTCTAAGTTACAGACGAAAATATGAGACACTGAGTGAGCCGCCTACCTCCCTGTACCAGCCAGTCAGAGGCCGCCAAACAAACGTCTCTTAGGCATAGGGATCACCCAAGAATCTATAGCACTCTCAGGTACGAAACTTCCTCGCTATTGTAAAGCCTTGTTTTATCATTGAGCTCTCTTTCCCCTCTTCTTTCAGGGGTCTATAGCACTTTCTGTGGGTTTAGATGCATTCCTGGTGCCATCAAGCTCTACGTCTCCAGTAAATGTATCGCCACTTAACAGGGCCCAGCTGCTCTCTCTCAAGGGCCCTGAAGGAACGTCAAAATTGCCAGCACTTCGTGGCGGTGAGCCTAGGTGACGTCACTGCCACCATTCATCCCCATATGGTTGGAGTAAACATTAGACCACCCTCTAAGATCTTCACTGAGAGCAGGTCTAAGTCTGCCTTTCTCATCCTGAACTTTTGCAAAGGTTTACAGTGCCCTGGGAGAGGACATCTCTCCAGTTCCCCATAATGGTCTCTACAATTGGAGAACTAGAGGTCAGCTTGGTGGCAAACTGTCTGACACAATTTGTGTTGTACTTAGCCTTTTTCAACTTGTGAAAATGGTCTTAGCAGTTTGCATTGCTGTCTGAGACGACTTGCACATCAGTTACAGAGGACCCTTTCTCATTCCACACAATGAGATCGGGTTTTCTGAAATCTTGCTTTGTATTCACCCATGGCTCTGTAACTGTCTTAAAGCCAGCCTCCTCAGCTTTCTCTCTCACATAGTGGACAATCCGGTTGTGCCTCTTGATACGCCATGGTTGTACTTTAGGGCACACCTGCCACACCTGCAAGATGTGATGAAGTGTGCCCGGGGAGTTGCAGCCTAGGTCACATTTGCTGCTTGTTTGTCTGCCCCTAGCGCTCCTGGCTGGTGTTAAAATCCTCATTCGGAGCTTTAGGGTGTTAACAAATGTCCTCCCTTTCAAGAGAAGCATTCCAGAGTCTATCCACTTAGGCTTCTCACTAGCCGAGGCTTCTTGGAGGCTGGCTCCATCAACAGACTTGTACAAGGTGTCCTTCCAGTCTTCTTTCACTGGAAGTCTACCAGCAGCCTCAAGGGATGTCTGGGCTGCTTTGGCGACCAGTTGGTCTGTCATCTTAGTGAGTCTGCTATACATACTTCTTACTGCGACAGGTGTACGCATCGCAAAACATTCTATACCTAATCCTCCCTCCCCAACACCAGCATAGAATGCCGCTGTTGGTGTATCACCTGGGAGGTGCAACATCTTCCTTGCAAACTTCCTCACTTCCCTATACATGGTTTTGAGATGGTAATTCTTCAATTGGCCAAAGATAGTTGTGCTATGGAAGCGGGTAAGTAACACAACCTTCAAAGCCCACAACTTTTGTTGGGGTTTCAGCATTGCATGCTGAAGGTTGTCCAACTCAACCTTCACCTTTCCTAAGATCTTAGAGGTGCTTACCTGCCTTGTGAGACCAAGTTCCACTCCTAAGTACTTATAAAAGCCATCGATGCTCATGGCTAGAAGGTCTTGGTCATTAATGCTGAACGGGTGGGCATCTTTTTCCTGTCGTCACACAATATCCCCACAGTGGCACACTTCCCTATGCCTGACTCTAGGCCAAGCTTCCTAGCCCCTCTCAGCAAAACATCAACCGATCTTTCCAGTCCAACTCTAGAGGTTGCCACTATGACGACATCGTCCACAAAAGCAAGGTATTTAATTACTTCTCCCCAGAGGGTAGCCCCTACACTCTCTGGGAGTTTCTCGGGCACATGTTCCAAGCATCGGTTAAAGAATTGTGGGGATAGGGGATCTCCCTTCATTACTCCTTTTGTGACCCTGCAAGCCTCCCCAGCGATCTCGGTGGACCAGCCATACCCATGTGCATGTGCCACATCTTCACCCTTGGGTGAACAGATGAAATGAAACCGATCATAGTTGTGTCAACAAGTCTCGTCCTTTAAACATGTTAGTGTGATGTAAAGGGCACCTGCTGTATTTTGTCAGTCACTAAGAATTATCTGCAGTATGTAAGCCAACTGTGTATGGCATATATTTTTCAGTTTTAGACATACAGAGGCAGTGTTAGAGTTGTTTAACAAAATGATTATCATCAAACGTTGTTTCTGAACGAAATTCCGAAACGTCATAACGTCGCACTGGGTGAGAGTATTTCAGGAAAACTTTAACAAAAAGTAGAAAACAACTTATATTATTTGATTAAAACTAAAACTATCTGTATTTTTTTATGGGTTACAGATCCTTGCTTAATTTACGTCTTCATTAAACGATATGTTTCTTAGATTGATGATAGCAAGAAAATTAAATCGGTAGGCTAAGCTAGACCCATGCCCTCAAATATATTATTAAAGCCTTTTTCTAAATACAACTTATTTTCGAATATAGCATATTAAAACAATTTCTTTGTGATAAAAGTTATCAGATCATCATTCTAAAGAAATACAGCCAATAAAGATGGTAACAACAGGAAAAGAATCGAGTGGACAGGTGTTTTTATTGTTTTATCTTCTATTAAGAAAATTGTATTTCGAATAAGTCCAATTTACTTTATCATGGTAGTCCTTATTCAGCAATTCTCAGGTATCGTTACAAAGCCTTAGAATAGAAAGAAATTACTTTGCTAGCCTTCACTCTCGGTGGTTTGTTTACAAGACGCTTTCTTTTATATGAGATATACTGTATATACAGAAATAATTCAAAATTCTTAACTTCAACTACAATAGACCTGAGAACAGTAATATTTCGAAATGTATTGTACACTAATGATTAACTTTCCTCCAAAAAATAGCATATTCTTCTGATAATTAAACGAGATAGATAAAAAGCAAAGTGTTGCCCTAATGTTTTTCCTCTATACTATGGTAGAGTTATGATGGACCGGAAGTTTCAATATGACTGTTATGGACGCTCTATAGTTTGGAGAATATCTGAACCCTTTCCTGTTCCACCTCTTCTTGCTGTTTTCCCATTTGCTTTATAACTCATCCAGATTTTCATTTGTATCCTTCCCACCTCCACTATCTATTTCACGTTATCTGCGTAACCCTTTTATCCCCAATTATTCGCAAATTCTCACCTCCCGTCAAAAGTTGGAAAAATAATAGAAAAGAAATCGATCGTACATGTCAACCTCCTCTTTTTCTATTTTTTCTGAGCGATCTAGACAAGTTGCTGCTGCAAACATTGTGTGATTGTCTAATATCCGGCTTAATGCTCCTCAGTTTGCTAGGAGTTTAATTTTGGATACAACTAAATTGTGGAATAGGTTGCCTAGTGCAAATGTGGAATCTTCTGACCTCCAAATGTTTCAAGCAAGGAGGAATTTCATTCCTGCTCTCTACCGACATCTGAATTCAGGTGTAGGTGAACCGGTTTTATCTTCTGTTGAAGGACACGTTGATGCAGTCTACAATAATAAACTGATGTTTTCAACTGATCATATTTCTAAATAGCAACCCCTGCTATTCAAGCCCAGGCTTACCTCCCACTACTCTTTCGAATCGTTATGAGTTTCGCTGTCCTCTCAAGAAATTTTCATTTTACTACATGGATTCCTTTCTTGCATTCACAAGCGTTATGTTAAAGAACTTAATTCTACTTCCATATCTCTTTAGAAGAAGATCCATAAATATACTATTTAGCTAAAACTAAATCTGAAACCAACGTCTGCAGTATGCACAGTAACTGACACGTATACTTCACATATAGTAAAGAAAATTTGCATAAAAATCCCTTATTATGTTCATATTTCAAAGGTAGTTTTTAGGTAATTTGTTAAAAAATATTACTGGGAGAGATGGATGTTATTTGTTGAACAAGGGATCTCAGAGAGAGAGAGAAACACATAAGAATATGGGGCTATTCGCACATGATGACAAAAACTGAGTAAGCTACATATTTACGTGTTTTTTTTTTTTTTTTTTTTTATAGAGCACTGTATTCGTAGTGATGTTTCCAAAATGCCTTACTCCTGAGTTTATAGAATAGTCAATATTATTTTTCAGTGGTAAATAATTTTAATAGCTTTTGTTTAATTATAATTTTTTAATATTGTGTGCACAAATGTTACTGAATTATCGCTTATCTACTCGCTGGGTCACCCGCTGTTCATGTTAAGGTGTCATCTAACTTTTTTGAGCGTTTCCTCAGCCAATTCTTTTTACTCCAAACCCACAATTTTTCCATTTGCTCTACAATTTTTTCTTTTCAAAATCCCGCTGCTCACCTCTACTATCTCACGTTTGTAGCCAGTTCTCTCCTTTAATTCGCAATTTTTCGTATCATTTCACCAATCTTCAGCTGTATCTTCACATTTATTCATTCTGATCAACCTTCCTCGGCAGTTGTCTTCATGTCATGAAGTCTAAAGGCCGTTTCACACCGGATGCGATGCTATGCAAGCCACATTATGGTAGCCATGCTGCGGCACGTAGCTTTTAATTGCTAGCGTTGTTTTAAGCGAGGCTGTTCACACCGGGTGCGAAGCTATGCTACCGATGTCTGCAACATAGCGTTCATAGCTTCGAGGATTGCCGAGCGCGCGATTTTTGTGGACATAGCTCACCTCGCGCATGCGCACTTGGGTCTGACAGCAGATGTTCCCGCCTCATGGCTTAAATATAATATACTGTAAATGCTATATTAATGATTTGGTGGGGGGCGTGTATAAAGTATACCTAAGCAAATTTACTTGAAGTAAAATTTTATTTCCACTGGTGCCTGGTCAAGATTTATTATTATTATTATTATTATTATTATTATTATTATTATTATTATTATTATTATTATTATTATTATTATTATTATCAAACAGGAGCACTTTCAAATGGGAGAAGCAAATGTCCAAAGAATATATATAAATGATTTCATAGATTAATATATAAATTAACTTTAGATATAGCAATAAAGATGAACATATTAACATCAGATACTTAACCCTTTGATTTCGGTTGTAACGTATACGACGCATTTAATAAACTGGCCCGGAACTGCTGTTGTGTCGTATACGAGCACCGGTAATTTCCTTTATGTGAAGGACTGATGATTGAAATACTGGCCTCTTTTTCTTTGATATGAAGTAACAGTCTTAACCGGTTGCCATACAGTGAATTCATATCAATTACGTGTTTCCTAAAATTCATTAGTCTTCATCAAGATGTCACGGAGGACAGGTCAAGGGTACGACATCCTCGAGTTGACCGCGGCAGATGAGAGAAGAGCTCTCGACGAGGATAACTATTTTATAGACCTTCTCGACTCATTTTCTGGATATGAAAATGAATCGGATTTAGAAGGGAAATGAAATGGATAATTATGGTCCTGGTACAAGAGACAGTGATAGAAATATCCCAACCGACAGTGAAAATGACGAAAAATCTGCCACCAACAAATGAAAGCCAAGGTGTCAAAAGAAGGCGGAGACAGCGTGAAGCCCAGGTGATGAGTGGGAGTGGGCTGCCAGCAATTTCAGCCAGAGATTTCATATTTGACAGCAGTGGCAGTGGCATTACGTCGAAATGTAATGTGAATGAAAATTCAAAGAGTAGACTATTTTTTGAATTTTTCAAACAACAGGTATAGAGGGCTGATTGCTGAGAGACAAACCGTTATCAGAGATTCCTTGTGATACGCTAGGAGATGCAGTGCCAAAGTATTTGCGAAAATTTGCTCAGGTTGCTGTGGAAATGATACCGTTCCTTTGTGTGATTATGATCATGTCGCATATAAATAAACATCATCGTGAATTACTGGACTACGCGAGACATTTCAGAGACAAAAGTAGAAGGCTGATGGCAAGGGACAGATTTCTTCAATTGGGTTCTACATTTCGTTGATAATTCACGAAACAAGCCCAGATAATAAACTAAAAAATTAAACCCGTGCTCGACAGTGTGCGTAGAAAATTCGGGGAAAAATTTCAACCTTTCAGGATTTATGCATAGATGAAAGTTTAATGTTATGGAAGGAAGGCTAAGTTTCAAGCAGTACATTCCAGATAAAAGAAGTCGATTTGGAGTGAAATATTTGAACTTTGCTGTTAAAACGGATTATATTGTCGATTTATAATCTATACTGGAAAGATACAGAATGTTGGTAGATGAGGATCAGGTATCTGGTTCTGTGGTAGAAACATTTATGGCCTCGCATCTCGGAAAAC
>NC_089753.1:64504505-64532005 GCF_040412425.1 Macrobrachium rosenbergii
CCTTGAAGTTCTTGGGCCCTCTCCAGGCCTGCTTCCCCAGCCTGGCAGGATACCTGCCTTCCTCCGAGGAAGCAGCCTCTGGGTCGGACCCTTCCCTTCAAGGCTGCCCTCAAGAGACTGGCCAGCATTGGAGGACTTTGGGTCTCATCCTTGAAGTTCTTGGGCCCTCTCCAGGCCCGCTTCCCCAGCCTGGCAGGATACCTGCCTTCCTCCGAGGAAGCAGCCTCTGGGTCAGACCCTTCCCTTCAAGGCTATCCCCTTAGAGACTGGCCAGCCTAGGAGGGACTTTGGGCCTCATCCTTGAAGTTGGACCTCTCAGGCCTGCTTTAGCCTGGCAGAATACCTGCCTTCCTCCGAGGAAGCAGCCTCTGGGTCGGACCCTTCCCTTCAAGCTGCCCTCGAGACTGGCCATCCTTGGAGGACTGGGTCTCATCCTTGAAGTTCTTGGGCCTCTCCCAGGCCCTTCCCCAGCCACAGCAGGATACCTGCCTTCCTCCAAGAAGCAGCCTCTGGGTCAGACCCTTCCCTTCAAGGCTGCCCTTAAGAGACTGGCCATCCTTGGAGGACTTTGGGCCTCATCCTTGAAGTTCTTGGACCCTCTCCAGACCTGCTTCCCCAGCCTGGCAGGATACCTGCCTTCCTCCGAGGAAGCAGCCTCTGGGTCGGACCCTTCCCTTCAAGGCTGCCCTCAAAAGACTGGCCATCCTTGGAGGACTTTGGGTCTCATCCTTGAAGTTCTTGGGCCCTCTCAGGCCTGCTTCCCAGCCTGGCAGGATACCTGCCTTCCTCCGAGAAGCAGCCTCTGGGTCCAGACCCTTCCCTTCAAGGCTGCCCATGGGGGGCTGGCCATCCTTGGAGGACTTTGGGCTCATCCTTGATTCTTGGGCCTCTCAGGCCTGCTTCCCAGCCTGGCAGGATGCCTGCCTTCTTCCGAGAAGCAGCCTCTGGGTCAGACCCTTCCGCCCAAGGCTGCCCTCAGAAGACTGGCCATCCTTGGAGGACTTTGGGCCTCATCCTTGAAGTTCTTGGGCCCTCTCCGGGCCTGCTTCCCCCGCCTGGGATACCTGCCTTCCTCCGAGGAAGCAGCCTCTGGAGTCGAACCCTTCCTTCAAGGCTGCCCTCAAGAGACTGGCCAGCCTTGGAGGACTTTGGGCCTCATCCTTGAAGTTCTTGGGCCCTCTCCAGGCCTGCTTCCCCAGCCTGACAGGATACCTGCCTTTCTCCGAGGAAGCAGCCTCTGGATCGGACCCTTCCCTTCAAGGCTGCCCTCAAAAGACTGACAAGCCTTGTAGGCTTTTGGGGCCAATCCTTAAAGGGCTTGGGCCCTTTCCATGGGAAGGTCAGACCCATAGGCTGCTTCTTGGAGGAAGGCGGGCTCTGGGTCGAACCCCTTCCCCTCTCTTCTCTTTGCTTTCTCTTACCCAGCTTTTCAAATATGACATTTGCTCTCTCTGAAGGCTTTAAGACGATCTGAAGCATCTCGGAGATTGTTCTTGGGGTCTTTGGAGTTCGGTGCATGCGGGAGTGGCATTTCTCTCGTCCTTCCAGGAGGCGGAGGACTGAAGGATTCCAAAATGTCTTCAAGGAAAATCTCGAAGGTTTTAGATCATTTCAACATCGCGATAACCATTACTTGGAGTTCTTTTTCTGGCACATAAACAGCTTCTTTGCTTTAAGGAGTCATCTTCTATAAACTTATGAGATTCCCTCTTACTGACGATATTGATCATCCCTTCGATTCTTCCTTGCTTCTCCGAAAAGTAATTCTGTGAATCCAAAATCTTGCTAAGTAATAGTTTCTAACACCTCAAGGTTATCTACTTTATTCTTCGTCAGCATTCTTCATTATACCTCCACGCCGATGTCGTCTCTCTTTTTTGTTCCTTCTCTTTCTTATTTCGAGCGAAGAATTTGCTCCCAAGCGGTAATTTTGGGCATCAAAATCCTCTCAATCAGCTTAGAAACACCTCAGAGTTCTCTACCTTTATTTCGTATAAATTCTTCAGTTCCTCCGTTCCACTGTCTTCCTCTCTTCTTGATTATTTCCTTCCCTTATTTGAATAAGGCTTGCGTCCGTGGTGACAATACGACTGTAGGATTGAATAATCGCGAAGGCGGGAACCTCGACTTCATACTGCTCCGCGAAGTAGTCCATATTTTCAGCAGTAAACAATTACAGACTGAAGCTATCTGCCATTCTCGTGATGTACTTTTCCTGTGAAAATCTCTTTTAGTCGATCTGCTTCGTCATCCAGTTCATTTAACCATAAACTTCGCCTTCTTTGCTCTACATGCTGTCTCTGAAACTAAGACGTCTTCCTGGAGGATCCCTGAGATGGCCACTGTAGTCCTTGGTGTCAGTGCACCTATTGAGTGATGGCGCTATACGCATGAGCGGAAGAATTCTAAAACGACTGCAGGAAAAACACGAAGATATTACGGCGCCAGGCGACAATGATTCTTTCTTGCAGCAGAAGGTATGAAATTTTCTTGAAAGCTTTATTGCCACAAAAACATCAATATTTAAAAAAAAAAAAAAGAAATTAAAAATTTAGTGAAAAAATCATCATATCCTTTTCTCTCGTCATGGGAGAAATATATATATATATATATATATATATATATATATATATATATATATATATATATATATATATATATATATATATATATATAACTAATATATATATATATATATATATATATTTATATATATATATATATATATATATATATATATATATATATATATATATATATATATATATATATTTATATATATATATATATATATATATATATATATATATATATATATATATATATATATATATATATATATATATGCTATATATATATATATTTATATAATATATATATATATATATATATATATATATATATATATATATATATATATATATATATATATATATATATATATATATATATATAATATATATATATATATATATATATATATATATAATATATATATATATATATATATATATATATATATATATATATATATATATATATATATATATATATATAATAATATATATACATACACATACATATATATAAATATATACAGTATATATGTATATATATATATATATATATATATATATATATATATATATATATATATATATATATATATATATATATATATATATTCATATATGTATATATATGATATACATGTATGCATATATATATATATCTTCTTCTTCTTCTTTTAACATGTGCTTTTATTCCCATTTTTTGTATGGGTAAGCACGATGCCTTCTTTGAGACTTTTGGTTGGCTTTGGGGTGACCTGTGGTCTCGATCGACTGCCCTGTCTGACGCCAGCTGAACCCGTACGTATGTTTGTCATGCCCGACCCAACGCCTTTTCTTCCCAGCAGCGAGAAGTTATTGCGCGGGTATGGCGAGAGTTCGAGACGTGTGAGATGTTTGTTATGTTTTTAGAAGGTGTTGTAGTGGCTTTGTTTGTGTGTGTATTTAGTCTGTAACATCCATTTGCTTTTTAAGCAAACCTATCCGTTGATTACATATATAATCCCGGGATGTCTACACGGATAGCAAAGTATCTGCCTCTTTGATCAAGTCGGCTGCGGGTTTGAACCAGCATACAGATTTCTCTGAAGTCGAAGCTGCTGCTGTAACCGACTGAGCCATCGAAGCTCGCATATATATATATATATATATATATATATATATATATATATATATATATATATATATATATATATATATATATATATATATATATATATATATATATATATATATATATATATAATATACATGCTATATATATATGTATATATATATGTATATCTACATATATTTATATATCTATATATATGTATATATATACATATAGATAGATAGATAGATAGATAGATAGATAGATAGATAGATATCTCACTCGACGACGAGGGAAAGGATACGATGATGATGATTTTTCGCTACATTTACATTATTTCTTAAAAAAATGCTATTTTCGTGCTTAATAAAGCTTTCTAGAAATTTCACCCCAGGAGGATTCTAAGATCAACAGGAAATTGTGTATAGATAGATACATATACGTAAATATATGTATATATAAGAAGTATATATACATATATTTTATATATATATATATATATATATATATATATATATATATATATATATATATATATATATATATATATATATATATATATATATATATATATATACTCTTTCTTTCTCAATAATGATGTGTGATGTGTGTGTGTGTGTGTGTGTGTGTGTGTGTGTGTGTGTGTGTGTGTGTGTATACACTGGTTTTGTGCGTCTGTGTGCGTTAATTTTTTCCCAGTAGTTAAAAATAAGGTGGTCTCAAGAATTTCTGTTTCCTGAAATGGTCATCACTAGCGCCAGTAATCCAGTCAGCTTCAAGAGAAGAGTGACCTTTTGTTTAACAAGGCTTCTCCATTGCCATTGATCACCTTATTAAGGGGAGAGAGAGAGAGAGAGATGGCTGCCTCCAGCAAGGAATGATTAGTTTTTCGCATAGCAAGTAAGTTATAAATGATATAGTTTTTATGGTACCAGCATCAAATTATAATAGTAGATTTTTGAAGGATACAGAGTAGTTTAAATCGCTTGTCTTATTTAAATAACAATTCTTCTTCGGAAAAATAAGTTTTAGAGTCTTCAAGAACTTGAACACTAGTAAAGACGTTTGAAAGAACTTTTCAATATTCTGGAAAACCTGTCTACCATATACTTTGGAGGCTTGTATTTCAAGTCAATGGTCCCTGTATGCTTGTCCCGTATGAATTGGATTCATATTCTAAAAAAAAATAATAGTAATAAAAAAAAAAATATAGTAACATGAGTCTTAAAATGAAGTAGCAAATCCACAGTTGTATATTTTATCTTTAAATATATGTCATATATAACTGTGGAATTGCTTCTCCCAACCTAATAATAATAATAATAATAATAATAATAATAATAATAATAATAATACTGAGATAATATTAAGCAAACTTTTTACTGACGAAGATGCAATTTTTAATAATTTTTAGTAGGGCATTTTTAAACAACTTTAGAGCTGGCCGTGCTGGACACGACCTTTGCCTTCAGTTGTATACAAACAGAAGCTGAAGGGATAACATCGGATCACCACTTGGTCAATTTTTGCTAACATCTTCGTGTGCTCCTGGAGGAGCGCATAATGAAGAATGTCCATTGAGTTCCGCCCTCTATTTTTATCGAAGATATGTTGACGACACGTTCTCCTAAACTCGTCATGAATGTCATGCAAGGAGTCCTTTCTGGAGTTCGTCATCCGACAACATCAAACATAAGGTTCGCTATGGAAAATTAAATAACAAACTCCCTTCCTTGATCTTATTATTTCCTTGCAGAGGTGACTCAGGTTTTTGGTATGTATAGAAAAAATACATTTACTGGTTTGGGAATGAATTTTTATAGTTCGTGTTTCTTTCATTTGAAACTGAACTCTATTTTAACCCTCCTCCATAGGGCTTACACCCACTCGTCAAACTGGAAGAGTTTCCACGATGAGATATCCTTTTTAGTGAAATATTTCAATAATAATTGTTTTCCATCACGACTTTTTCAGATCTAATAAACTGTTACTACAGAAAATGACTCCGGCAACACCTGAATCACGACTGTGCCGAAACTAAAGATGTATGCAAGTTTCCTTTCGTGCATGATGATACTTTTAGAAAATGCACAGCCATTATTCAAAGAGTTTCAGCTTTAAACCTGAAAATCATCCCGAAAAATCCTTTTACAATAGGGTCTCTGTTCAGAGTCAAAGACCGCTCAGTCCTCTGTTTCATCAGCGTTGTTTACAAGTACACCCCCTTGCCCAGGATGTGATCACGGGATATACATATGTGGGATGCACGAGGAGGCTGTTGAAGGTCACTGGAATTCCCACAGGGGCATAAGTCATAGAACAGGTAGCAGGTTATCTAATCCTGAGCAATCAAATATACGAAATCATTCAAATTATGTAAAACTTATATGGCAGCAAGTTTTTTCCATCTAGGCAGTGCAGAACAACAACGACTTAACCATCCTAGAATCCATAATTATCCAGGAAGACTGTGCCGTCGTTAAATATCAATCGTCCTCCATTGGAAACTGTTTATAGCCTAGTTTGGGCAACTGGTTTCCTCACTCTGTTTGTACTTATTTATGTTAGTCTTGTTCTTTCTTTCATATAGGTAGGTTGTTTTAAAAATTTTAGTGAACTCCTTTTACTCATTATTGACTTGTCTTGGAATGAGGTGTTTATTTTAAATATTTTTACTACATAAGAGCTGTTGCCATTGCATTAATTTGTTATTGATGTTCGCAAATTATATTATATTTTATAGCCTTGAAAATGCGACTTGGAATTCGTCACTTGGAACGTCGGCATTGAAAATAAACTGTAAATGATGAGGATGCCTTTCCCTACTGCTTCCTTCGTGATGTATATATATATATATATATATATATTACTAAAGGACTCATTCAAACTGCACATGGTATCTATGGATGCCATCCAGTTTGAATGAGAGTCCTTTAATAATTAGTTAATACGACAATTGTGTATGTGATAAAGTTAATATATACGTATGTATACATATATATGTGTGTGTTAGTGTGTGTATTAACAGATAGTTAGACACAGAGATAGATGCATATAGATAGAAAGATATATATATATATATATATATATATATATATATATATATATATATAATATATATATATATATATATATATATATATATATATATATATATATATATACATATATATACATATAAATACATATATATATATATATATATATATATATATATATATATATATATATACATATATATATACATATATATATACATACATACATATATGCATATGGTAAGAGGTACGGATAGGAAGAACAGTCAGCTCATCATTGATATATTTATTAATAAGTGCGCTTCGGGATCACCATATCCCATCTTTTCTGGCTAAAAGATGCAAAACACTAATTAAAACTGACAACAGAGCTTACAAAATTAAAATGTAAAGATTGAAAAATGACAATGACAAAACAAGAAATAGATTACCTTCAGTAAGTAAAGTCCAGAAGGATGAAAACTGAATAAGAAGTAAACAAGGTTAGCAAGTAAGCAGAGAAAGAGACGGGGTTACTATAGTACGACCGTTTGGAAGACTTTGCCCCTCTTAAACTGACCACCATTAACCTTCTGACTCAAGCTCTCATTGTTTGCGCCTGTTATCAAGCACGTGTACTATAATAGAAAGTTTTGAATGAAGTTTTGTTGTCCCACATAAATTTTAGATAAAAAAAAATTATTATATGAAAATGATAGATGCAAGAAATTTGGAAACCTAGATGTGCTTTCATTTTCAGTTTTGTTTATTTGGATGCTGTACTGAGCAATGTTCTTGAGTTACGTCATCTACTATAGTTTTTTATTACTGTTCCTTTGCTGCTGTTATCGAAGTCATATAATTGTGATATAGTTTTGAGCTTTTGAATTGTTTTCTTTCGTGTATTCTAAAGCGATCCGTCTTTACCTCCTTGCTGTATCAAGGGTTGAATTTTCACTGTGCAGCTATAAAATGGCTCATAATAAATATTCTTTAAATATTGTTTATATATATATATATATATATATATATATATATATATCATATATATATATATATATATATATATATATATGTAAGATTAATAACAATATTTAAAAAGATATTTAATATGAGCTATTTTATAACAGCCGATAAAGTCAACATATTACATGAAACTAAGGCTGAATTATGCCTGAAAAGCTATTCAAAAAGCTTTAAAAATATCTAAATATCTCTCTATATATATATATATATATATATATATATATATATATATATATATATATTACACATTTACAGTATTAGATTTACCTGGCTTTTAAAGCACTGTCATATGATACTCATCACTGCTGTGACATTCTTACCAATTTATATATGTAGATTTTTTAAAATCATTCTGCCACTTTCTGTCGAAAAAACGATCTATTTAATTTATTTCAATTTCAGTGTTCAACAGGATATCACACAACAAGGGAAAACAATAAATTATTTACAGTAAGTATGAGGAGACGTACTTATGAAGAATCCTCGTCAGAGGATGCTACATCGATAACAAAGAATCTATATATTTGTCATGCAAACATCTCTTGAAGCGTCATCTCTTTATATCTTCGGCATGTCTCATCATTAGCCCAGTTGTCAGAAGATATGGATTCCAATTCTTCTTTGACCAAAGGAAGCAGGTCTGATTTTTAAAATGATTCTTCTTTGCCACGTATGATTTCACCTGCGCCCATATCAGTTCTGTTGCATTATACTGGCAGTGATATGTAGGCAGCCTAACCACTATGTCCATGATCTTGCCAGTTAATCCGTAATCCATTTTCTTTACATGAATGTCTTTGCAACTTTACTAATTTTATTAATGATCTTCAACTTCATCCTTTTATTTACATTTGTTGGTGAGTGTATACGTAGACATTGTCGGAGGTTTATTGAATTCGAACTGAATGATAAGAAAGCGTTATCCAACACTATGATGGCAGATGGCCCTATATTGGGAAGAAGCTGGGTTTTAAACCATTTTTCAAACACTGCAGAATTCATCTGAATTTCTAGATTGCGTATCCCTTGTCAGCTAGGTGCTTGATCATTGATAAAAATATTACCCAGAAATGTGGTTAATATTGCAACCAATATTGTGATTGTGTCTACTTACTCTCCAATGTTATTGATGTACAATTAGAAGGAATAAAATCATAGGTAGAAATTTTTATTCTGTCACGCCTCTCTCTCTCTCTCTCTCTCTCTCTCTCTCTCTCTCTCTCTCCTCTCCTCTCTCTCTCTCTCTCTCTCATTTTTTTTTTTTTGCCCAGCTAGTGGAATAGTAAGCGGAACCATAAAATGATGAACATTCTTTATGATTAGTTTACTCTGACAGATATACAAATAATTTTTAACTATAATACACAACTGTGATGTAGCTGTCCTTTACGGATTCAAACAGAATTAGAGAAAATGACAAAAAAAAAAAGAAGACTGTCATCCTCAATCAGTGCAGCGCTTATACCTCTGGCAACACTAAACCCCGATATATAGTACTTATCCTATGTTTATTTATTTGTGTTGTTACATTAATTGCATAATATCTATATCACGGATCGCTACTATCACAATATTATCATATAAATAAAACAGGTTAATTGCAGCAAAACAACAAATACAAACGCTATTACAATGATTGTTTTACGATTTCGTGCGTCTGGTAGCATGCTACGGGTGACTGCCGATCTGAAAACCCTCGGATTGTGGTAAGTGTGAGGTCTCATCTCGGCCGTAATCAAAGGGTTAAATACTTGCATGAATTGTTTGCAAACATTCAGCTTTTGGTGTGAACGCATGCATAGCGATTATAGCTAGCATGATTCTGTAGCATAGTGTAGCGTGCTTAGCATCGCATCTGGTGTGTTAAGGCCGTTTCACACTGGATGCGATGCTATGCGCACCACGCTATGGGAGCCATGCTGCAGCACGTGGCTTTTAATTGGTGGCATTGTTTTAAGCGAGGCCGTTCACACTGGGTGCAACGCTATGTTACCAGTGTCTGCGACGTAACGTTCATAGCTTCCGAGTTTGCCAGGTGCACGATTTTTGTGGACTTAGCTTGCCTCCCACATTCGCACTTGGGTCACACAGCAGATGTTCCCGCCTCCCATCCCCGCCTTTGTCTTAGTTGGTGTCATTCGTCTTAATAGCTCGTTCTATGAATGATAGAACTTCAGAGAACTGAGCTGGAGACAGTCTGAAATATTGTCTAAATTTCTCCTCATCCATTTCCAGCTATAGAACAAGATGATGATATTCACCAAATTCTGGTGTTTTCATATTTGTGTCATGCACCCACTTCTTTTTTCTCTTACTCATTGCTAAACTTAACAGTAATAGCTCCTCCTCCTTCTCCACCATCTCAAGGGACCACAGCGTACCTTCTCCCATCGCTGCAGCAAAGGAACTGTGCGTTCACAGACATTCATAGATTTTTGTGCGAACACACACATAGCCAATATAGCTATCATGGCTCCGTAGCATAGCATAGCGCGCTTAGCATCTCATCCGTTAGGGATTGGTTATCAAGGCACCCACCGAGAAGCATTGTGATTTCGCTGTTCTTTGTCACTAGACATTGTCACCCCACACAAAACTGCCATGATTGGCAACGAAATAACGACCCGAGAATTTTATGAGAAAGCTGCAAAAACATGATACCGTAATTGTTGAGGGAATAATGGCAAATTATCCAACGAGTAAACTAAAGTATTTTCTGTTGATTTTGGAAATGGTTTCCTGGAGATCATAATGCAAGGCAAATTGAAATATTCAAAATCTCTCTCTCTCTCTCTCTCTCTCTCTCTCTCTCTCTCTCTCTCTCTCTCTCTCTCTCTCTCTCTCTCTGAGATATTAATAGCTACTCAGTAGTAAGTTGTGCGACTATTCTGTACCATTCCACATTTATTATATTCAGTAGCTTTGTTACTGGTAATTTTTCAAACTTCTCTTTGAGCAATCTGTCTGGTGTTTCACTCAGTGATACAGGTCATTGACCATTCTCTTATTTTTTTCCTTAATAGTCCTTTCTTTTTTTCTTAAGTTGAACTCACACTGATATCAATTGTTTTTCACTTTATGTTGTCGATACTGGCATTTAAACTCCCTTATTCAGTCCAGTCTTCCGAAGCTTAACATACTGGAAAATTTTACCCAACTTCCCGACCCATCAGCGAGTTGGGTAAAATTCGCTGGTATGTTAAGCTTTGGAATCCTGCCCGGGAAAAACCTCAGGTATGGCGTCCTAAAGGCTCCAACTTCTTTTAAGACCTTGGTAGGTCAGTCGGTACCGTCTTGCCCTGTCAGTCAGGGGACAGAGGTTCGTTTCTTTTAAAGTAACGTTCAGCGATCCCTCTACAAGATGAGGTACATGCGTGCAAGCACTGCAGTCACAGCATTTAGAGGTAGAATTCAAACAAGGAAATGGGTGAGCGCTTCCGATCTCGCACACCTGTCCTTTATCCTTCTGAAGTTCTATCAATCATAGAACGAGCTATTAAGACGAATGACCAACTAAGACAAAGGCGGGGATGGGAGGCGGGAACATCTGCTGTGTGACCCAAGCATTCTTTTGTGAAAAATTTCACATAGTCAGTAGGACCTACCTTAATTCTTTACATTAAATATTGATGCATATTTTGACTAGGATCCAGAAATAATTGGTCATCCAACGCTTTTGCGAAAATAAGACCTTTTCTACACAGTTAGTCACGTGAGCCCCTCCCCACCATAGATTCCTATGCCTAGGTACCGATTATTAGCATGGTCATTTTTTTTCTTAACAATTTTCAGTTAAGACTTTTTTTTCAATTTTCACTATACTGCTAACCCGATTCACTAGGACATGAATCATCAAAAGTCCGAGAACAAAATCTGTCCAGTAAGAGGGGTAAAAACAATAAAATTATTGTTGTATGGAGTCATTCAACAAAACAAGAACCAACACCTGCTCAATATCCATTCAGAATTAGTTTATTAGTTTCTGAAATTTTTACATACACTATAAATGATTCTGTTAAAGTAAGATCTTATGTGAAAGTTGCACAACACGATTGACTACAGTGCAGCTGTGGCAGAAAACTTTATGTGAAGATAAATGCAAAGTGATATATCGGAAGCCTTCTCAAAGGCACATTGCTCTTTGACTATCCGGTGAGAAGACCTGCATGATTTTAGATAAAAAGAAAGAGACGTGAATAACTGATACAAAGTCTGTAACGGACAGGTAGTGTGCCACTTATTGCAATTTATTTTTTTAGCGGAAATAAATTTTAGCCATTAAAACAATAATTAACTCTGTATCATTAAAAGATAGTTAAAAACATACTGCCCTGTTCGTTTTCTAATTATGAAAAATCTACATAAATTTTATTAAAATAAACCCTTGTGTCTGCCTCACGAGGTAAGTGACGAAACTGAATTTGACAGACGGTATTAAGCAAGGATGGCAATCATGTTACTCCGAAATGAAACGTCAGCTTGTTAACGGCAGACCTATCTGAGGAATTGTTGCCCAACTGCATTTGCCTCACAAAGCTCTTACATAGACTGTTCCATTTATATCATGTATATTTACACACAAAATTTACACACACACACACACACACACATATATATATATATATATATGTATATATATATATATATATATATATATATATATATATATATATATATATATTATATATATATATATATATATATATATATATATATATATATATATATATATATATATATATATATATATATATATATATATATATATATATATATATATATATATATATATATATATATATATATATATATATATATATATATATATATATATATATATATATATATATATATATATATATATATATATATATATATATATATATATATATGTGTGTGTGTGTGTGTGTGTGTGTGTGTGTGTATGTGTGTGTCCAGTGACCTCTGCATTATCTTTAGCATAAACCGTGTTGCTACATTGATCTTTCGTAACAGTTGAAAAACCATAGTTGTTTACCAGTATGCGTGGAATTTACGTGAAGTAGCGTGAGTGAGAGATGGGCGAGAAGATTTCATGGGGAAACTTTGCCCTAACAAGCACCCCATTTCGCACTTTTATAATAAACTCGAAAACGGACTACCTGAGTTTCATTTGATTCGCCACTATCCTTACACATGCATTATCATCTTGTGCCCCCATTTGCCTTAATATTTCAAATGAATTTGAACAAACATCATCCAAATTATCATTTGTATTCGTTTCTTGGTTCTTTGCTATTTTAGTTTCTTCTTGTAAGGTAGTTATTAGTCCTTGAGATATATCTATCAGGGTTTTGTTGCCTTATCTATTTTCATTTTTGTTTCTTTATTTGTTCTTATTATAGAAGAAAAGGCAAGTTTCTTGGCGGGATCATGCATTCCTCTAACTTTCAATTCTAATTTGGCTCCTTTAATAGGTATTCTTTCTGTTATTTCCTGCAACAATTTCATATATTCATATATGTATGTATATATATATATATATATATATATATATATATATATATATATATATATATATACATATATATATATATTATATAAAACTGCTAGCAGGAATATATATTATATATATATATATAGTCTAAAATATATATAAACAGATATACAAAAACACTGATAGTATATATATAAAATATATATATAATATATATATATATATATATATATATATATATATATATATATATATATATATATATATATATATATATATATATATATATGTATATATGTGTGTATATGTGTGTGTGTGTGTGTTTGTGTGCATAATACATGCATTCTTTAGAGTTTGCATGGTGATTTTGCCCACAGTTTGCGCATTTTGGTTCACCACACATCGACGGTGTGGCGTGTTTGTTAGATTCACAATACGTACATACAGTTGTATTTCGCCAATTTTTCTTTATATGTCCATTCTTACCATAGTTTTGGCATTATAGTGGCTTGAAACATATGTTCTTATTTCCCTGTTTTGGCCCACAATTTAAATTTGTAAAGGTAATTCATGGCATTCAAAATTTTTTTCCTAATCTCAATATTTGTCTATTAGTTTGTCTACTTGTTACGTTATATATTTCAAATTCCTGTACGTTATTATACCTCTTTTTAAGGGAATCTTGTAACATATTCTCTTCTATTGGTTCGTCATTATTATGAGGAAGTACTATATTACCCTGTACACTTCTCATACTACCACGTTTTTTCACTTTTACGTTTACGTTAGCAATGTGTGTTATACTTATGTAATTTTCGGATTAATTTTCTTTTGTAGTTCTATCAACCAGAGGTTTAGTGTCTATTCAATAGGCAATTTTCTAATTTTAAAGCAGTTATTTTGTTTTCGTTTTTAAGGTGGTGAGCCTTGACCAACTTCCACTTCCAAAAAGAGTCAAAGTGCCTCAAGGTCGGGTCTTGTCTGCATCTAGTTCTTCTTTGCCTTCTGTAGGGTATTACTATATTAATATCATCTCTATTTATTTGAACTGAGTTTTCATCAGAGCTGTCCTTTGTCAAGCCAGAGGTCAAACGGCTTTTAGACTGTCATCATATGACCATGTATTCTAATTTTATCCCGGATGGAGGCCCCTCTCACCAAGGAGGCCCAACAGGGGGAGGAACAACATTGTCACTTGCAGTGGTAACTGCTCTCGGATCCTCACCTGGATATACACCATACCCTCAGTGCCTTAACGGTCGTCCTCGCTTGATCGCGCCAAGTACTCCAGTTACGGGTGGAGAGGTATACCGTCCACCTCCACCCTTCATTTATGTTATAAGAGCAGTCTTTTCCACATTTCAGTAGCATGCAAATACTGTCAATGATAAAGGAAGAGGGAAGCAGGAAAACTTAATTGATGGAAGAGTAAAAGGACGGAGGATTCCCAATGTTTGGTTGAACCCACTGCAGAGATGAAAGGCACCATATTGCATTCAACCCCTGCAGGGTCCTAAGCCGCCACCTCGACAAGGGGTTGGGATCAGGAGAGAGAGAGAGAGAGAGATTGGGAATATTTAATTTAATTACAAGCGGAAAAAATTGACAGTTGAAATAATATGAATAATAAGATGGTCATGATGATAACGGCAATGTAATAATAATAATAATAATAATAATAATAATAATAATAATAATAATAATAATAATAATAATAATCGTGTCTACTGCATGTACATGGCTCACTGTGTAGTAAATTGACGATATATGAGGATATAAAGGGGCAATATAGACAATTAATTTACTTGAAAGTATCCTCTTTCGCTAAAACTACCAGCTCTGCAGAATGCAATTATTGGCTAAACAAAGAAAAGAATAATAATAGAAATAGTACTAGGATAAAACAGGAAATAATGATAGTATGATAGCAAAAGCCACAACAACTTCAGTAAAAATAAAGGAAAAATCATTGTCGTAATTCGAGGCCGAATGATACAATCGCTTGTTTTCCCGGAGATTCCCTCCCGAAATGAACTTGGAAGTACTAAGTCCTTGGCTTAGTTCAGTGAAGATGTTAATTTCTGCTTTAGAATTTTCAGGGATCTTCCATTTTTTTTTTTTTTTTTAGAAATGTCATTTTAGGGCAAGAGAGAGAACAAGACCAAGATAATCCTTGTGTGCTTGTCAGCCGGAGGGAGGGGAGGGGGAAGGGTGAGGGAGTGGGGGCAATATGAGACATGGCTCACAGCGAGACCTGAGGGATAGACAGTGGATACTAAAATGAATCGAGTCTGGTTTTTTTTTTTTTTTGACACTTTGTCTTCTTTTGAAATTATAATAACTTTCTTTTATCTGTCTTTTCTTCAAGTGCAATTTCTGTTTGTCTTATCTGAATTAGCTTGGTGAAGCATTTTATGAATGGATGTAACTACTCGAGTTGAAGCCAGGACCTTCAGCTCATGCCTTTCATAACCATAGATAGAGTTAATGAATTTTCTTAATCGTCCTAAAATGATTTCACAGTAATAGTGGAAATATTATGGCGATCTTCTTGCACGCATTTTTTGTCTTCATTTAGAAGTAATAAGTTTTGTTCTGCACATAAGACTTGAAAACGAAAAGTAAAGACTGAAGTTGTAATCTGGTTAAAAATGATCTTGAGGGATTCCCGAAAAAAAAAAAAAAAAAAACAACTTTTATTTCATGTGAGTCGTAATAAAAAAAACCATAAGATTACAATGCAAAACTTTATACAAAAATACTTTTCTACTAAAAAATTATTTCGTAGAAACAAGATATTAATATGAATAAAGGTATATAAAGGTCATTAACATATGTTCCAAGAAAAGGGCTTCATTGTTGTCGTGAGGTGAAATTTGAATGAAAATGTTCATCTTCCTGGTGTTTAATTGTGAAAATGGCCGGCGGAAGAACTCTGGAAAACAGGATGGTAAAAAGGAATAAAATCCGGCATCCCCAAAATGAAATCACGCAGAACAAAGGCGGAAAAAACTTTGCCCTTGCAACTTCTCCAGTCTTCGAAGATGACGTAAATGTTTCATTTCCACACGAGGTAACTGATGGTTGCTGTTGCGTTTCGCAAGTGATGTTTTCTGACAAGATTCGGCCTCTCAAAAGCACTTTCCCTTGAAATAAAGTACGTTTAAGTGTCCTTTCGAATCACTTAATGATGACTGTCACTGTTATTGCTATCGATGTAGTGGGTCTTGTTTTCCTCAATTATAATTAACCTCACACCAAACATGTATATATATATTTTCTAAATAGGTTGCAGTCAGGAAGCAAGAAATGCTCTCTCTCTCTCTCTCTCTCTCTCTCTCTCTCTCTCTCTCTCTCTCTCTCTCTCTCTCTCTCTCTCTCTCTAAACAGAAGCTACGAAGTGTTATCTGTGTACTCCAAGGTTTCAGCGGGTAGGATATCTTGAGCTTATGGTTGATATCTAACCTTGGTTCGTAATTAAACGAAATGCCAACTTAATATAACGAACGTAAGGTCATTTAACCTTGCAGTCATCTACATCAGTCGAGAAATCTCCCCTAATAAACGAGTTTTTGCCTCATCCCAGTTTAATTTCCTTGCCTTTTGTTATAATTCCATACAACTCTATTTTATTCAAGACTAGCTGACCAACAGGGAGCTGCCCAGGAAAACTCTGAATTACAACCAATAAACTCTCTCTCTCTCTCTCTCTCTCTCTCTCTCTCTCTCTCTCTCTCTCTCTCTCTCTCTCTCCCTTTCCTGTTAAGATAGTTGCTTCAATTACATTGCCCAGTATTTTTGACATTATATTTCACCCCTTCTCAACCCCCCATTCCTTTCGGGGGCTGAATTTGGGCTTAAAGGGCATTGGGAGTGTCACAATTCGTCTCAGCGGCCTTGAAAACTATGGATTAGACGCTAATATCTGTCTTTTTTGGGGCTATTTTTACATCACCCGCTTTCCACAACCTTTACACCCACCCCCTTTGGTGCCAGTGATGTATTACCCACACAGTGTTCTTTTCCAGATAGTAAGGTTTGGTTGAAATTGCTCAATGCATTTCAGAGTTATGCTGGAACATACACACATACATACATACATCCATTTTTATATATATAGATTAGTCAAGTGAATCTTTTTCCTTCCTCATGCGTTACATAACTATTCATTTGTAAACTGGTGCGACAAATTTAGTAAATCATCTTTAGATGTCATTTGTAGCGCATCCTTTTCCCTTCCTACCCACTTCTGAGTAGTCTTTTTAATAATATAATTTTCATATTCACCTTGTATGAAATCACCCCAACTTTTATCTTTATTCGGATGTGTTAACTCTATCCCTCTCTCTCTCTCCCTCTCTCTCTTTCGCTCTTTCTCTCTCGCTCTGTGCATAGATGCCATGGGCACTAATAAACCCACATTGGAACAATTTCCATTTTTGACAAATTTTTGTCTTTTTGACCAATTTCGCCCTCCAAAGTCGGTATCTGGTCAGTCAACAGTATCAATCTAGACACCTTGACTCACGACCTGGGTATGGATGAGAGGGACACCAATAACCTCATATAAGACTATTTTCCCAGCTTTGGTTTATGTTTTTTTTTTCTGTTTACCAAATTATGACTATAAAATCGGTATTTAGTATGTCAGCCAACCATGACATGTCGAGTCCCGACGTAGGCTTCCAGCTATCTAAATAATAGAACTGAAACTCGAGATTCAAAAATACTACATGGAATAAAAGTAGAAAAGAGTGGTCAGCATCTTGGCACGAGGCTATATGAACCTTGACAATAAAAAATGTCATATGAGATACCAGCGAAAAAAAAAAAGTCCACAGCATCTATACACAGGCTATATGAATCCTTGAATTCAAAAGGAAACTTGGAATACTAGCAACTCAGAGCGCCATGCATAAAGGTTGCCAGCTATATAAATGATAAAAATGAACCTTAAAATAAAATTAAAATATTGCATGAAAATATTGAAAAAAAGCACTGGGTAACACAACTACGTAAATCTTGAAATTCAGAAATGATGCATGGAATACTACTAAAAAAAAGGGTTCCCAGCACGGAGGCACACGGCTATGTGAACCTTGACATTAAAAAACGACACTTGGAACATTTGCAACAAACATAATCGTAGACACAGTCACAATAATGGTTACAAATGAGCATATTACTGAATATATGTTAACCCCATTTATGGATAAAATTTTTGGAATGACCAAGCACCCAGTTGACAAGGAATATCGTACGCAGTTTTAGAAATTCAGATTTATCAACGCTATGTGAGCTTTTTTTTTATAACAGGCCAACATTAGCATTTATATCACTTTGGTTTTACCATTCAGACATACAAATAGACTTGTAAAACTATGGACTATGGGTGATTTCCGAATATATTTACTAGTTTATGTCAATCAAACTTTACATTTCATTAATAAAGAATACCTTCTAATATTTTATTATACTTTCTTGGAAATGAATGGGAGTTTTACTAATTCAAGAATATATTTTTTAGATGCATATAGCCATTCCTCTCAGATATCATTTACATTAATTGCGTTACGTCATTCTTTTATAAAACTGATATTCAGAAGAAATAAATACCTCCGACGCCTCTATAATATTGGGAATGCCGTGTCACTTACAATGATGGTGTTTTTGCGTGTTTGCGAGAGAGACAAAAAGGGAATCATATAAAGGGTAAGAATGGTAGGTACTTATATTTCTTGGAAAAATTATACTATCTTTTGTGCCATATAAGGTACATAATTTGTATAGGTTCAGGTTAAAAGAATAAAAGGAGACAATTCTTTCCTTTGAGGCCTCCTTTACCTTCGAAGATTATTTTTGCAAATTCTATGTTTGGAGTCTACAGGTGGTGAATTCTTTTGTTTTCGGTCTAAGCAACATGGGTAATTGCAAAATAGACTATTAGAAACCGTAAAAATTTTCGGTCGTCTGAAATTTCCGCATTGTTTTTTTATATTAGTTATGTATTTCCCATTCACCTTTTATTCAAACCTTGTCTCCATTTTCGAATGGTAATCAGCCACGTGCGGTCGTTTTCTGCTCGTTTACCTTCTGGCGTTGAGTCTGGTGGGCCTGAACGCTGGAATACTACCTTGGGAATAGGGTCTGGGATTATCCAGAGTCCTACTGACAGATTCCAATTCCTTGTTTGATTTGTGATGGCGGCCAAAAGTCAGGGGGAAAGTGGAAATCGTATTATCTGCCTGTAAAAAAAGGAAGATTCCAAAATCCGCCATTGTCAATAAAACAAGGAATTGGTGGCTGTCAGAAGGACTTGGGATAATCCCGGCGCCCTATTTTCAAGCTAATATTCTGGCGGTCACGCCCACCAAATTCGACGAAGGTGGAAGATACAGAGAGCTGTAAACAAAGCAGGTCATTTTTGTCAAAGATCACAGGTATCTCGAATATCACCCACGTCGTCTGTCATATCTACATGTGACATGTAAATATGATGCCACCTACCAAATATCCACATTCACAAAGGATCAGTATTATAAATCATTGTTAACAGAACGGTGGTAACTCGCTCTTGCTATTGTGAATTGGTTCGAATCCCACTACAGGAAGGGAGGGGTTTACTTCATCAATATTCTTCAGAGTTTCATCAACAAAGTATTGCTTTGATAAGACTGTGTTAGTTCGACAACAGTCGTTCAAAAGAGATCCAGGTAACTATTGGAAATTTACACACAAACACATGAACACTCATTGACATATATATATATATATATATATATATATATATATATATATATATATATATATATATATATATATATATATATATATATATATATATATATAGTTGTAATACCATAATACTCTCTCAACTACTTGATTTCTTCACTCTTTGGGTACGTCCGTAGTAAGATTAAATCCCATCCATAAGCATCAAAACGAGGTCACATTACCCACCTAACCATGTTATCCTCCTTCCTTTGTCAGATGGGCAACATAACCAAGTTCAGATACTCCGGATGCGGGTTGTTCACACCCTTCCTTCCAAAACGAGGCCATTATAGTTATTACAGTTACATTCATATAAGGTATAAAGTGACCAGTAGATTCTATATATAAGAACAGCTATTCATAAAATGATAGTTAAATTATTCTTTCTTAAAATATAAGTATGAATACAGCAAGGCAGAAGTAAAGACACCTAATCAGGAAAAAGATTAGCTACAACAAGAACAAATTAGGCGCAAGCCCCTTCTCCACGACATTAAAATAACGGAAAGACAGACTGTCGTTGTTCCAAGACGCTTTCTTGCTTATGATTTCAGTGGCATCAGAAATTCTGATGGTTAACATATCACTTCATTTTTCTACAATAGAAAATTAATTAAATCCACATCACATCATAAGCTGAAAGGTGACCAGTACTTAAAATTCAAGAAAAGTTGAAATGTTACATTTATCTTCAATATTTCGAAGCATGATTCGATGTAATTTTAGTATTTTTAAAGAATTCAGTATTTGCATTGGCCTTCATCAGCAAAATTCCTGCAGCACCAAAGACTAATATTTGTGGAAGACGTTTTATGTAAAAAATTACAACCTAAATACAATTATGTAACATTTGAGCATAATACTAAAATAAGCGTCGAGCAGGTCTTAAATGAAAAACTTTTAAAATGAGTCTAGGACAATTATATTTCATGGACAATTACCCCCATGGACAATTATATCGAGGACAACTACCCCTGGGACAACTACCCCCTAGACAACCATATATAATTAAAATGTTTTTTCACTTTTGCCAAAGCATATACAGGAAAATTCAGTCTAATGGATTTCAGCAGCGATACCAAGATGATAGAGAGTTTTCCATCGCGATGAAAATGATAGCCTCTTTAGCTCTAGTACCGGCTTGTGATGTTGATAAATCATTTGAAACCCTGTGTGAATTTCTCCCCTGAAACATACGAAGTGCAAGACTATATTTGAAGACACCTACTTAGGGACGTCCATGTCGAAGAGGACGACGGCGCGAACCATTGTTTGGAATAGAGTTATGGAATATGTATAACAGAACTGCAGATGAACTTCCTAGAACAAATAATGCAGTGGAAGGGTATACAGGAGTTTTTTAGCAAATGTTGGTTGTTGCCATCCAAATATTTGGAAGTTTATAACATACATTAAAAACAGAGCAAGGGTTACAACAAATGCATATGGTTCAATATATATTTTGCAGGTTTTATAGACAGCCATCTCGAAAGAAATATTTAGATGTTTCAGCCCGTATTATTTCAGTTACTGAAAATTATGGAAACAGAGATCTGGTTGAATATTTACGATCTATTGCGTATAATTTGCATTTTTAAAAAAATTTTTTCTTTTACTTTCCAGTTTAGCTTTTGTATGATTTTAACTATTTTTTGTTTTTTTCTGCTTTTCATTTTATTTTCTTTTAAGAATTTTTCAATTTTTTTAAAATTTTTAATAAATATTCATACAATAGTAGTTCTTCATTTTTCAACCTCTCTTAACACGAATATGTAAACCATAATACATATATATCATTCATTACTTATATATCGCTTAATTGCACTTCTTATGCAATTTTGAAAATTTTTTTTATAAATTTTTTCCTAAATGGTTTCAAGCTGACTTATGTCTTCGAGGGGAATTGTCCTAGGGGTAGTTGTCCTAGGGGTAGTTGTCCTCGGGGTAATTGTCCATGGGGTAATTGTCCACGGGGGGTAATTGTCCTGATACGTTTAAAATAGACTTTCACTGAACAATGAATACCTGTGTATATGCAGTCATGTCTTTTTAGCTCCTATAATGCGCTACCAGTGCTATACCAGCCTTATTGAAGCCTAAAGACATGAGTTGACAGGTAATGGCAGTGAAAGTAGAACTCAATATCGCCAGAGCCTTAGATCAAAAACTCTAAGCTGAAAAGGATGATACTGAGAATTTGCATCAAGTTTTAATTTTAATTTTTCACAAACGTCTTCCAAATGATATAATGGTAATAAAGTGTATTAAAAATTGTAAACATGCGAGGATTTAAATAACAACAAGCACCTGAAAAAATCTTGTGCTTCGAAGCAATCACACAAGAAATTATATGCCACAATCCCAGTCAGTAGGCATGTGCATTTGACTGTGTTTTTCAGAATTTCATCACTTCACTGAACAAAAGACTTCAAAGGAAGTGATAGATCCAATTACATGCAGACTTCCAGAGAAATCTCATCAGCAATCACTTTGCAAACCTAAACTAGGAACAGACTAAAATATGCAAATACAGATTTAATTTTAAAACATGCAGAAAATTATTGCTTTGTGAAAATAGATTAATATTTCATATAAGGTACTGGAAATTTTCTAGATGGAATTAGAGGTCAATTAGTACAAAGCTCATAGAAAAAGTTGTCTGGCTCCCCATAGGAAAAGTAGGAGGAGGAAAAAATTTCTTGCAATTTCTTTAACATTTTCTTCTATTCCATAACTTTTGTTTACTTGGTCCTCTGATGTTCAAGTATTGCTATGTATTTTAGGCAGAAGGCTGAATACAGCTACTCTAAATACAATTCATCACCACGGAATATTTTACTATTGCTTCAAGAATGGAGTTCATACCTGTGAGAATTGATTTCATGGAAAAGGTAGGAGTCAGGCAGTGAGTTGGGGGAGGGGGTTGCAGTTTAGTGGGAGGCATAAAGAAGTCAGTGAAATCCATGCTTAGTTTCATTTCATAGAATATAAATTTAAAACATATTTGATTCTGTTTCTGACTAATCCAAAAGATTTCTACGGAAGGTTAATAACCAAGCATGAGATATAAACTTTTTTAACCTTTTCTTTGATTACTAATCTTCTGTAGACATTTTCTGGATCAGTCTGGGACAAAATCAAATTTCTTTTGTATTTATATTCTATGGTGTTTTGATATTATTCTGTTTTTGTTTCAACACTGTTTTCCGTATAGCTTGCATATCTCTATGGCAGTGGTTAGTTAATCTTTTTAGTGATGGCACCCTAACTAATGTAATCATTAACACGGCACTCATCCAATTACTTTTGGAGGCCATCCCACCAAATAAAATGAATTAATATATATATATATATATATATATATATATAAAGGTATATATATATATATATATATATATATTACGAAAATTATATATATATATATTTTTATATATATATTTATCATGATATATATATATATATATATGTATATATATATAATTTTGACTCACGGGGGATCGAACCCAGGTCTTATGTGTAATGATAATGAGCGTTACCCACTGCCATACAAGTCTAAAAGAAGTTGGAACCTGAGAGCAACTGCAAAGGAATTACCTGGGCAAGCTAACTTGCATACCAGTAATTTAGAATTTTCCCAACTTTGACTCAGCAATGACCCAATAGACAACATTTCATCTTGAATTATCCCTTCTGAGTGAATAAGATCCAGCAAATCATCAACACACATCACGTGTGGAAAGAAATAAATTTCTTGACTCACGATCAGGTTTGGATCGAATGCCGTTTCTCTCACGGGCTCAAGCAAGTGATTACCCATTTTGTTACATGCATTGTCGAGAAGTTGGAACTTTGAGAGCAACTGCTTGATCAGTTACGCCATGTTTTGTAAGACTGAGCTAACTGTTTTGCATACCATGACGTTTTCCTTTTAGAACTTCCCGACTCAGCAATGACTTTAATAGACAACATTTCTTCTAGAATTATCCTTCTGAGCTTGCCCAGGTAATTCATGTAATTGCAGTTGTTCAGGTTCCAACTTGTTTTTAGACTTGTATGGCCCAGTGGGTAACGCCCTTGCTTTCCACCTGAGAGAAGGGTTCGATCCCGACGTTTGAGTCAGAAATTTATTTCTGTTCCAGACGTGATTGTGTGTTGATGATTTGTATCTTATTCACTCAGAAGGGATTTTTCGAATGAAATGTTGTCTATTGGGTCATTGCTGAGTCGGGAAGTTGGGAAAATACGCATGGTATGAAGCAGTTAAGAAATTTTGCCCAGGTAATAAATCTTGGGTGCAGTTGCTCTCAGGTTCCAACTCTTTTAGACTTGTATGGCCCAGTGGGTAACGTAACATTGCTTTCCACCTGAGAGACCTGGGTTCGATCATTGACGTGAGTCAGAAATTTATTTCTGTTCCAAATCTTGATTGTTGTTGATGATTTTATAATTTATATATATATATTATATATATATATATGATATATATATGAATTATATATATATATATATTTAAGTAGACATTAATGATGATAATTATATGGAAGATTTCAGATTGTAATTTTATTTCTATTTTTTTTTTTTACAAAAGTTCATTAAAAATGATCAAGCCAAGACATTTTTACGACAATCTTGCATTTATTGATAGGCACTGATTGATTGGCACCCCAAAGTGCCACGGCAAACAGTTTGAGAATCACTGCTTTAGTTTGGTGTCAGTCAACTTATTAGGGCAGTGAACAGCAGTTAATTTTTTGACGATCAATGTCTGCCACCCACAACCACGAGAAGATTCCTATCAATTTATTTGTAGGCTGCTGATAATTTTTAACATTTTGATCACCTCCTGTGTCCACCGCCCCCACCCCACCCCCTCCCGCTCCTTGAAATCAAAGCCCACTTTTGATGGTGAAATAGAATGGAAGTCATCTCCTTTTGTTGACTTTGTCTTCATCGATTTTCATGGTGGTCTTCCCTTCTTATGCAAGCAGTCATGGCATGACCTATTTTACTTTCGAAATTATTCACGTCATTCTAAATCTTATGGAATACAAAAACACTATTTTAATTTGCATCCAGGTGGGATAACATTTCAACCCCAAAACATATTCCAAGGTTTTTCCAATTTGCAAAGTCCTATTACTCGAATAAATTCGCAGAAACAGGATGAACATTTTCGGAGGGCGATATACCGCAGGAAATTCAAATAACCGCCAGAATGATTATTCATTACAATATTGCAAAAACCAATAACTGCATGAATGTTAAATTTGTAGAAGTGGCCTTTGTCAATGGCTTCAAAATATTCATATGAAAGTTTTGAGCGATCCACCCACTCATCTACAATTACTATTTTTGCCAGGCAACAATGACCAGCGTACAATAAAACAAAGATTAATTACATTTTCTATCGATACTCTCAATACTGTTGTTGGTAAAGGTAATTATACTGACGCAAGGGTAAAACCTAATAAGCAGAATCGAGCAGGTTCTCGAAAAATCTCGTTGAATAATTATTTTTAAATATTTATTTGCACTAACATAAGTGCGTATTTCTTCACCAATTTTGTGGCTCATGTGATTATGAAATTATTATTAATACTATTATTTTTTCGATCATTATTCACAATATATTCACAATCTTATGGAAATCCAAAAATACTCATTGCTTCACCTAGCAATCAGCCTCAGAATGAAAAACCTCACATGAAGAGGAAAATGAAGATATTGAGAGGATACGTGGTCTATAAAGCAAACAGATTAACAGCAGTCGAAAATTCAAGATATTAAGGCACGGTACCTTCCTTTGGGGTTTTCCTCACTCATACAAGTATATTCATCCTTAATACCACTGGAACGAAAGATCTGTGCCTCTAAAATAAAAACAAAGTCTAATATTGGGTTGAAACATATCAAGACTTGACAGCAGACTAATGACGTTGATGCTGTCGATTGTACTTTATCCAAAATGAAAATAGTCTTCTAGGGTCAATTTTTATTTGCATGAGGATGCATGCTTTTCATTTCATTTCTATTTTCTGCCATTCCATTTACGATTCCGGTAGATATTCTGGGTTAAATTACATTCTGAAAGGATTCTGAACACGAGCAAACCTGAGTGGGTTAAGTTCAGGTAAATTTTTCATCCTTATTACTATGAATCTTTCCTCTTCACAGAACTCATGTTTATCTGAAAAAAAAATGTAGTTTCTCAGGAAATTCAGAAGTTTCCAAATTTTCAGTTTTAACCTGATATTTATTGGGACAGCTTTTCTTTCACTCTTTGTAGCCATGTCTTCAACGTATTCAAATACGCAATTCAATCCAGTACACAGCACAAAAAAAAAGAATAGTTCATTTGGAGTTCTGACACTTCTCACTTACTGGTGTCCCCTATTCCCCAAAGAAGATATGAGGCACACGGGCATGATAGAAATTACAATGTTACCCTACCCAGAGCCATTCTCTTCTGAAGTACTACAGCCTGAGGTGAATTACCCCGAATAGTGGGTATCCTGAGATTCTGTTGATATCTAGATAAGCGGGAAATATCACAGCAGAAGAGGAATAGATTTCTAAAGACTGATTAATACTATAAATGAAACAATTAACATGGCCTATATTTAGATATCTGGAATCATTAAACCTGAGCATATATATTAAGTTTGTCCTCTTATGCACGCGTGACTTTATCATATTCACAAATATTAAGCCATTATTATCATATATATATAGAATTATATATACATACAAACACACATACACATATATATATATATATATATATATATATATATATATATATATATATATATATATATATATATATATATATATATATATATATATATATATATATATATATATATATATATATATATATATATATATATATATATATAATGTGTGTATATAAATGAATCACAGAGATATGGAACGTGATGAATATATAATTAAAGATAAAATCCATGAAGGAAGGAAAAACACTGGAGTGCTGTGAGGCCTTTCGACTGTCTGTCGTCCTTTACTTAGCAGACTGAAGAAATATAAAAGTAAGTTTACAAAGAAAGCTCATATAAATGACAGATGGGGATTACAAAGGAAAAATATGTACCTGGAATCCAACACAATTGAAGAATTAGTAGAACTGCCAAAACAGGGTTAAATATTTAAGAGGTTTAACAAAGGATTAGGATCAACCGTTCAGAAGCAGGGACAGGACAATTAAAAGATTATACAAGGGCGTGACTGACCACCAAAAAAATATTAGTACAACAAAATAATTCTCTTTTTTGTAACCAATAACAGTTTTTGCAAGGTGAACATTTTTACAAATAATAAATTATATTAAACACACGAATACATAGAAAATATATATAAGGTAACTAATTTGTAATGAAGCCAGTGATCTTATCTTTTAGGTCATTCTTGAACCTTTTTTAATACAGGGGTCCAAATAATACATGCCAGGGCTAAGGTTAAAATTACAGCTGAAAGTAAACTGGACAATAGCGGACTCCAAAGATTTTTTGAAGAGAAATCTTTCG
>NC_089753.1:64537005-64552005 GCF_040412425.1 Macrobrachium rosenbergii
TGAAGAATAAGTAGAGCTGCCAAAAACAGGGTTAAATATTTAAGATGTTGTACAAAGAATTGGGATCAACCGTTCATAAGCAGGGACAGGACAATTAAAGATTATACAAGCGGGTGACTGACCACCAAAAAATGTTAGTACAACAAAACAATTCTCTCTTTTTTTGTAAATAATAAAAATTTTTGCAAGGTGAACATTTTTACAAATAAAAAATGATATTAAACATACGGATACATAGAGAATATATAAAAGGTAACTAATTTGTAATTAACTCAGTGATTTTATCTTTTAGATCATTCTTCACTATTTTTCTAATACAGGGGTCCAAATAATACATGCCAGGGCTAAAGTTAAGATTACAGCTGGAAGTAAGCTAGATAATAGCGGACTCCAAAAGATTTCTTGAAGAGAAACCTTTCGATCTGGCAATCACTGGACTGTCAGGCTAATTTATCCTGTGAGAGTTTTCACTTATATGAATGAATATAGCATTGGATGTTTGTCCAGTTTTGATGGAATACTCATGTTGCTTAATACATACATCTAAATCTTTGCTAGACTGGCCAATATAAAAAGAGGAACAATACAAAAGTGTAATTTTATATTTTATATGTTGTTGTTTTCTTTAGGGCTATTTTTTATCAACATTCCTTTTAGTGTGATATTATAGGAAAAATCAAAGTTGATGTTAAAAGATTTAACAACGATTTTATGTTTTCAAAACCCCTCAGATAAGGCAAGCTAAGAATGTTCTTAGGGGATTCCTTATCCATGTCACTTTCACAATAAAACTTTTTGTGGGCTTTATTATAACAAATGTCTAGTGCATGTGAAAGATAGCAAAAATATGTCCCAATTTTTCTTATGTTTTCAACTCCTTGATCCAAATACTGGGGACTGACAATGTGCAAAGCTCGTAAAAACATAGAAGAAAAATTTATATTTTGATGTTTAGGTGATGGCCTGGATAAAAATGGACATAAGTAAGTTGTTGGTTGGTTTCCTATAAATACTGAATTTGCATTGTAATGGTTCTCTCTGTATGAAAACATGTAAGAAAGGGAGGCAATTATCTTTTTATAATTCTAAAGTAAACTTAATGGATTATTCAAATTAGAGTAAATAATTTACATCAATACCAGCAGGCAAAACAGCTAAAATATCGTCAACATATCTATACCATTTTAAAGGAGTATAAATGGTATTAGGTAAATATCGTATTTGAAAGGGTTGACCATTGCCATACCAAATATTTGTTGGTAAAATTCACCATTGAATATAAACTTACAATCACAAATGCACAACCTAATGAGTGAAATAATATGACTTACAGGTAAAGGTATTTCATGATGGATTAGTTCATTACTAAGATACTCTAAAATAGAATCTATAGGGACTTTAGTAATAAGAGAACAATCATCAAAACTAACGAATCTATCAGTGATTTTATTTAATTTATCAACTAAATCTAGGCAATTATATATGTGAGAATCAGAGATACTCCAAGTAACGGGGACAAGAGCTTGGTAATATATTTCGAAAGTTTATGTATTGAGCCAACAGCACTGATAATAGGCCACATAGGATTATTTTTATGTATTTTTTTACTAATCCGTACAAGCAAGGTAGCGAGGGAAATTTTACTGACAACTGACCTATTAGTCCTTTTTTTTATGTTTAAGGATTTTTTTCACTGTGCTGTTGAAATTTTTTTATGACTTGAAGGGAATTCTTTGTTAGTTTTTTGTAAGTCGTATCATCATCCAGTAGGCTTGCATACGTGATATGTAGTCAGCTTTATCTAAAATTACAATACTATTCGACTTATCAGCTTTTGTGATGTGGATTGTATTGTCTTTTCAGATCGGTCAAACTTTTCTTATAGCGAGCAGGGCAATTACTTTCATGCCTAACATTCGCAGCTCCATAAACAATACCTTTAATTATGGCAACATGATTTTGAGGAAGATCACAATACTTTTAAAATATACATAGGGACGACGCAATCGTTAAAGCAGAGGGTCTATTAAATACAAAGAAAGATAAACCATATCCGAGTGCACTCACAACATTTTCACTTATTTGTTTACTTGATAAATTTATAACACAGTCATTACGTGCACTATTAGTCCAGTCACTACTATCAATAAGATTTTTTTGTTTTCTGTCGTGTTTCCTTGTTAGGGCACCTGTAGTGCTACGAAGTTTTCCATAAACTTCTTATCGCAGTAAGTCATCCCAATTAGCCGGGATGGAATGATTGAATGAAATTCTGGATTTTTCTAATTCCTTAAATTTTTCCTTCTCCTCTTGCTTTGCGGGTGCTTTAACATCATAGCACTGAATTCATTGAATGGGTGATGGTCATATCTTCGTAAACGGAGAGGTAGCATGGGATTTAGGGAGCACTCCTTCAGCGAAATACAGGAACTTAAGTTGAATTCTGGTCGCCGAAAGAGAGTTGGAGAAGGTAGTGACTACGCAGTTCAAAAGAGGAAACAGGATAGCAAAAGAAAACGTGGCCCTCAGTATGTATAACTGAATCACGAAAATATGAAACGTGATGAATATAATATATAAACAAATTTTGCACAAAGAAAATAACCCTATGCGGCCTATTATCAGTACTGTTGGCTCAATATTATATAAACTCCGGATTATATTACCAAGCTCTTGCCCCCGTTACTTGCAACTATTTCCGAGTCTCACGTATATAATTGTCTAGATTTAGTTGATAAATTAAACAAAATCACTTTTTGCCCCACTGATAGGTTCGTTAGTATTGATGTTTGTTCTCTTCTACTAAAGTCCCTATAGATTCTATTTTACAGCATTTTAGTAATGAACTAATCCATCATGAATTACCTCTACCTTTAAGTCATTTTTCACTCACTAGATTGTGCATTTGTGATTGTAAGTTTATATTCAATGGTGAATTTTACCAACAAATATTAGGTATATGGCAATGGGCAACCTTTATCCCGACTCTTCTCAAACTTGTATATGGGATTCTTTCAAATACGATATTTACCTAATACCATTTATACCCCTTTAAAGTAGTATAGATATGTTGATGATATTTTAGCTGTTTTGCCTCCTGGTATTGATGTAAATGATTTACTTTCTAATTTGAATAACCAAGTACCATACGTTAAGTTTACTTTAGAATTATAAAAAGACAATTGCCTGCCTTTCTTAGATATTTTCATACATAGAGAACTATTTCAATGCAAATTCAGTATTTATAGGAAACTAACCAACAACTTAACTTATGTCCATTTCTATTCATCAAAATATAAATTTTTTCTTCTATGTTATTACGAGCTTTGTGCATTGTCAGTCCCCAGCATTTGGATCGAGAAATTGAATACATAAGAAAAATAGGGACAGATTTACGTTATCCTTCACATATACTACACATTTGTTAAAATAAAGCTCACAAAATGTTTTATGGTGAAAGTAACATGGATAAAGAAACCTTTAAGAACATTCTTAGCTTATCTTATTTGAGTGGTTCAGAAAACATAAAATCATTGTTAAAATCTTTTAATGTCAACCTTGTTTTTTCATATAATAACACACAAAAAATTAATAAAAACAGCCCTAAAGAAAACAACAACATAACATATAAAATTCAACTTTTGTACTGTCCCTCTTTTTATATTGGCCAATCTAGCAAAGATTTAGATGGATGTATTAAGCAACATAAGTATTTCGTCAAGGCTGGACAAACATCCAATGCTATATTCATTCATTTAAGCGAAAACTCCCACAGGATAAATTGGACTGAAAGTTCAGTGATTGCCAGATCGAAAGGTTTCTCTACAAGAAATCTTTTGGAGTCCACTATTATCCAGCTTACATCCAGCTATAATTTTAACCTTAGCCCTGGCATATATTATTTGGACCCCAGTATTAGAAAAATTTTCAAGAACGACCTAGAAGATAAAATCACTGACTTCATTACAAATTAGTAACCTTATATATATTTTCTATGTATCTTATGTTTAATAAAATTTTTTATTTGTAAAAATGTTCACCTTGCAAAAATTTTTATTGTTCACAAAAAAAGGAGATTTATTTTGTTGTACTAATATTTTTTGGTGGTTAGTCACCCCCTTGTATAATTTTTTATTGTCCTGTCCTTGCTTCTGAACGGTTGATCATAGTCCTTTGTAAAACCTCTTAAATATTTAACCCCGTTTTGGCAGCTCTGCTAATTCTTCAATTGTGTTGGATTCAGGGCATATTTTTTCCTTTGTAATCCCCATCTGTCATTTATATGAGCTTTCTTTGTAAACTTACTTTTATATTTCTTCAGTCTGCTAAGTCGAAAGGCCTCACAGCACTCCAGTGTTTCCCCTCCTTTGTGGATTCTATCTTTTATATATATATATATATATATATATATATATATATATATATATATATATATATATATATATATATATATATATATATATATGAAAAGTTTTTATCACATCACCGTGATTCATATACAAGCATTGCTACAAACGTCCTTTAATTTTCACGACCATTCGGAAATAATATATTTTCATCATATGTTACCTAGGAATTTTTAGTTGATAATAAGTATGCCGTCCTGTGGGCTCGAACCAACGAAGGACAGAACTCAGGACTACAGGGACGCATTAACCCGTGCGGCCACAAGAGGTATAAGTGGATATCGGCTCCCATGTACAAATCACCCGTCGAACTCAGGTGTTTGTATTTGGGGACGATATCCACCCACCTCTGCCAGCCATGTTGACCGTGTAATGCGCTCCTGAGTTCCTGTCCTTCGTTGGTTCGAGCCCACGGGACGGCGTACTAATTATCAATTAAAAAATTCCCCTTCGGTAACATATATGAAAATATATTATTTCCGAGGCAGAGCGAATTGCATATTAAAGGACGTTTGTAGCTTAATGCTTGTATATGAATCACGGTGATGTGATAAAAACTTCATAATATGGCTGCGTGCGACAAACGCATTACACGGTCAACATGGCAGAGGTGGGTGGATATCGTCTCCAAATACAAACACCTGAGTTCGACGGGTGATTTGTACATGGGAGCTGATATCCACTTATACCTCTCTTGTGGCCGCGCAGGTTCATGCGTCCCTGTAGTCCTGAGTTCCTGTCCTTCGTTGGTTGAGCCCACGGGACGGCGTACTTATTATCAACTAAAAATTTCCTTCGGTAACATATATGAAAATATATTATTTCCGAGGTAGAGCGAATTGCATATTAAAGGACGTTCGTAGCTTAATGCTTGTATATGAATCACGGTGATGTGATAAAAACTTCATAATATGGCTGTAAAAGCGACAAACGCATTACACGGTCAACATGGCAGAGGTGGGTGGATATCGTCTCCAAATACAAACACCTGAGGTTGACGGGTGATTTGTACATGGGAGCCGATATCCACTTATACCTCTCTTGTGGCCGCACGGGTTAATGCGTCCCTGTAGTCCTGAGTTCCTGTCCTTCGTTGGTTCGAGCCCACGGGACGGCGTACTTATTATCAACTAAAAAATTCCCTTCTTGGTAAATATATATGAAAATATATTATTTCCGGTAGAGCAAATTGCATATATTAAAGGACGTTTGTAGCTTAATGCTTATATATATATATATATATATATATATATATATATATATATATATATATATATATATATATATATATATATATAGATATATATAGATATATATATATATATATATATATATATATATATATATATATATATATATATATATATATATATATATATATATATATATATATATATATATATATATATATATATATATATATATATATATATATATATATATATATATATATATATATATATATATATATATATATATATATATATATATATATATATATATATATATATATATATATATATATATATATATATATATATATATATATATATATATATATATATATATATATATATATATATATATATATGTGTTTGTGTGTGTATATATATATATATATATATATATATATATATATATATATATATATATATATATATATATATATATATATATATATATATATATATATATATATATATATATATATATATATATATATATATATATATATATATTTCTGTCTCTGTCTGTCAGCTATGAAGTAGAGTTTAATGGCATGGCTGGAGTGAAACTCCATTGTGGAGGGGTCAACTTATGTAGGAAACCCCAGTATAACCTGACTTGGGTTGGGGGCATATATATATATATATATATATATATATATATATATATATATATATATATATATATATATATATATATATATATATATATATATATATATATATATATTTGTCTCTGTCTGTCAGCTATGAAGTAGAGTTTAATGGCATGGCTGGAGGAAACTCCATTGTGAGGGGTCAACTTATGTAGGAAACCCCCAGTATAACCTGACTTGGGTTGGGGGGCAGACAATACCGACCTCATAGCCCCAGCATCGGATGTTTTGGCGGTTAGATAGCCGTTAGGGACACAAGGGCGAATACTGGCCGTAACTAGGCTATTAACCTTACCCTCAAGTACTTAACTATAAGACCTTTTTTCCCTACGACATTTTGCTGGCTGTGTGACTGCTTTCAGATCACCCGATATCTGATGCTCCAAACTAAACAACAAAGCAGATGCGATGCCCTACAACCTGGGCGACAAACACTCCTTTACTTGACTGCTACTGCATAAAGTTGGTGCGGGTCCTTCTCTCTGAGTGGGCATGGACTGCGAGACTCCTGCAGCTGAAATTCATCTTCTGCAACGAGCTCAGTGAACAAAAGGAACGAGGTACGTCTGGAAGCACTCGGTCCACTGCCAGTTTTCTGTTTCTCCTCGTGAATTTCTCTCCATTTTCAATATTTCCAACTCTTCATTCTCCTAAACATAGTCCTCCTTTGTCAAATCAGACATAGCAGCCCTTTTGCACTCATGACTTGTCCTAAGCTCAAATTAAATTAGTTCAGTGATCATAATTAGATTGCTCCCACCATAGCGTTACCACGGGCTAATTAAATCTAACTGATCAGTTCCTCCATCGTGCATAATTAAGTTCATGTGAGAGAAAATCATTGGCTTTTAATGCTAACCTGGAATTCTCTTCCAGAACCATGTTATTTGGCCCTTCAAGTGGCCTACCCTGCCTTGTGATCCAAAACTAGAGTAGATGTTTACCTCTCATCCTGCCACATTCAACAGTCTTCTGTTTAGCGGTCCCATGGCACTAGACAGTTCACCCCTTAATAAATCATGTTGCATTAACAACCCAAAATCATTTAACCAGTAACAGTCTGCACGTTCATTTGTGTGTTAAACTATTTCAGGGCCGTAGCCTTTTCAGATTCAGCAATTTGCTACGCATTGTCTAATTTTATTGCACATTGTATGTGCTTGCTTGTTGCTTAGTCAGCCCTTTCATATTAATTTCTCGATTGCTGCATTTGTAAATAAATTTAGTTTAAATTAAATAACTGGTTAATTTTTCCCAATGGCAACTTCCAGTTCTCTGTTTACTTAGATGTGTTATCAAGGTAAGTCAGTCTGCTCATTCCATTTATCGCTTACATTCTGAGTACTTTGTGTTGGCCTTCAAGGCAGTTAATTAAGAAACCCATGTTCTTTCTTCCAACCAGCCTCAGAATGTAACAGTAGTCGATCTCGCCAGATCTTAGTCAATTAGTAACGAGAATTAGCTTCGCTATCACTAGACTAGGAAGGAAACGAACCGAGGAATGATATATAATTCATAAAAAAATTTATTATATTATTCACAAAGGCAAAATATAAGGGTGGCCGAACTGAGGCCAAGGATAACAAGGTAAGGGTTATTATTATAATTGTTGTAAAGTTAAGGATGCATTAGGAACAGATAGGAAAAAAAGTGTAAAAAAAAGTGATTAGCAGTAAATCTCTTAATTATATATTCATATAAGATAGAGGCGAGGCCGCAAAATAGTTCTTAAGTTAGAGATAGAGAATAATTGCCCTCGAAATTTCGTGTACAAATAGCAGCTGTGTTGATGCCAGAAGACTGATCATTAGGGATTAGGAAGTGCTTCCCAGGGATTTATTGCATCTGTTAGCCGTGAACAGTTAGCTAAGAATGTTGTTCGAAAACAGTTACGGCAGAGGAAGTGTACAATTCCTGTGTTAGTGAAATGTAGTTAAAAAAATTCGTGCTGTTAAAATACGTGTGACGACCTCTGGCAGTTCGGTGCTCTACCAGTTCGGCTGTACCAGCTCAGCGCATGCACCTTCCTTCGTCCCACTCACCAGATGAAATTCCATTTCTTTTCACCCCTAACGCAAACCTAACGAAGTATCTTGATAATCCTGATAGTAGTTTGAAAACCCTTTCCACTATATAACTTGTCATGACGAGAGCCAGCTATTAAATTACGTAAATAGCAAAGGTATATTTTTAGAAAAAAAGGGTAACAGCGTAATTTTGCATAACGTAATTTATCATGAGATATTAGAGTAAATTAAATCACGCAACGAATACGTTCCATTACAAATATGCTCTGAGAGAGAGAGAGAGAGAGAGAGAGAGAGAGAGAGAGAGAGAGAGAGAGAGAGAGAGAGAGAGAGAGAATGAACTCTAATATTCTTCCATTATAACAAAAAGAATAATAAAATTAATTAAATGAGCATTGGAAAATAAACCCACTAATTCATAAAGGCAAGTACAATATTCTTTTCTTTTCATTTTTACACCAAACTTTGAGCTTTTAAGATCACCCATCAATTCTTTCTTTTACTCATTCACACATAGTGAGCGAATTTACATACGTGCCCGTGATCACTGAATTGTCTCCCATATCTATTTTCACATTAAGTGCTTCAGCCCGCGGAGTGAACTCTCGTACATTTCACAGAGCATATGCACCACCATTTAATAACAGTTATCGACTGTCGCACACAAGTGGGTGTCCATTATCCAAGACTTGCATATACCGCAAGCACCAAATTGCATAATGAGTGCAAACCCCAACCTTCCTTTCCTCATTTCAGGAAGCAGCCCCTAGTTCTCAGAACTAGCCACCCACGAGTGCAAGCCCGAGGGTTTCCCTTCCACAGTGCAGCTAATCTAAGGCACTGCCAGTGACTTAAGTTACTGAAACACTTACCTTTCCACTTTCCCTTGTACTCCTTACTCACATTTTGCCTCAGGCAGAGTGCCATTTCCTTCAGTGCAGTTTGGTTGCACTGCCCTTTAGTGTTGTTCCCCGGAACACACCGACACCACAGTTCCATCAAGACATAGTACTCACACATAATCCACTGCACCTGTACCTGAGATACAGAGTGCCAATAACAGTGTATCTGCCCATAAGGACGTTTGCTCCTTCAGGATCACTTCCACTTTACCAGTGTGTCTGCCCATAAGGATCATTATTCCTTCAGGATCGCTCCATCAGTGTGACCTTCGCACGGCACACTCTACCACAGTGCCTCCTCATTGAAAAATTGCCACACCACTGAAGTGTCTCCAAATTATGGGACACTTCCCCAGTGTCACAGACCATTCCCCCAAGTACGTCCAGTCAACCCAGTTAAACGCCCTTACCCACCAGAAACATGGCGGCAGACAATTACAGAGCCTTCATGGATCTGGGGAAGAAGGCAGGTCTCACGGGATCAGAACTCACCAAGTTGGCCAAGGAACAGCTACTCAAGGAAAAGGAGCTCAAGCTGGAGAAGGCAAGAAAAGAAAGTGCTGAAGCTATGGCTATCCAACAAGCCTCCAGCCCCACACTTGCTGCACCCAATGCTCTGCTCCCAAGCATTAATTCCCTAGTCCCCAAGTGGACTGAGGAAGAGCCGGAAGCATGATTGGCGGAGATAGAGGTGATCTTGGAAAATTACAATACCACAGAGACAGAGAGGGCCTAAGTGCTTGCCAAGCACATGGAAGGAAAAGCTAAGGCAGCACCTCCGCTTGCTGGAGAACAGTCAAAGAGGCAACAGGCTTGAAGTTTGTAGGGTCATCACAAAAGACTATGAAATAACACCAGAGAAATGGAGACAATGGTTCCGAAAAGTAAGTATACCTTAGTTTTACCAGACCACTGAGCTGATTAACAGCTCTCCTAGGGCTGGCCCAAAGGATTAGACTTATTGTACGTGGCTAAGAACCAATTGGTTACTTAGCAACGGTTCCGAGGCCTTGCCAAGTAAATCGGCTGGTCCTAGACGGAATGGGCCTGTCACAAGACCCAGTCTGGTTCCCACTGGTTCAACTCCCTGTTGTGCAATACCTTCGAGGACTTATTCAATCAGACCATGCTGGAGGATCTTTTCCTATATATATATATGTGCCTGGGCCCCTTGCTGTGTATCTCAGTGATAAACAGCCCACCACACTCATGGAAGCCTGACGTATAACTGATTCATAGGAAACTTACATCCAATCCCACAGCATGTCTCACCACCGCATAGTGCCACCTGGGTAGGTCTCAAGCTCAACTCGCCCACTCCACCGACAGTCACCATAGGGAAATCAGCCCATTCAAAGGGACCCTGCTGAGACTGTGGAACTCCAGGGCACTATACTGATGGATACCTTGGTTGCTCAAAGCATATCTTCTCTAGCAAGCACATCAACCTGATTATTGCCATGACCTCCATGGCTGTACCGCCAAATATGTCTCATCCTAAGCGGCTCTGGACTCAGTCCGTCTCAGTGGCACCCCTGGATGGCTCTAGCTTACCAGTGAACCTGCTGGCTACGGTAGACACTGGCTCAGATATTAGCCTGATTGATCGGGCCCAAGTGCCAGGCAGTGCCACTGTTGATGAAAAGACCAGGTGGTCGATGACTTGGATAGAGAAGCAAACCAAGACCATTCCCATTGTTGAACTTCAGGTGGTAACCACCCCTTGGGGCACGCAACCTCACCGCCTTGGCGTGGTGAATAAAATCAGGCACGAAGTGGAATTCCTGTTGGGATGAGGCTTCCTCTGGGGATGTCCTTCCCCAATGCCACTCTGTTGCCTAGCTACTTCCACCAGGGAGGCCTTAACTCCAAAACCACCTGACTGGGACACCGCCACTGTGACACGCATGCCACCGTTAGCCCTACCTTCCTCTTACCAAGGTGTTTGACGGAAGGGGCACTCTCCATGCAACTCCAGGCCAAGTCCTCGATCCTCACAAAAGGATGGCTACCCAAAGCTTCCTCCCTCACGACGAAGGGAAGTTGCCAGGTAACACTGCAAGACCTTTAATGTAACAAAGCACTCAGCGAATTGGGCGAGGTGCCCTAGCAAGCAGAATGTAGCAGACACCACACCCAGAACCATTCCAAGAGGGTCTGGCAGACCTTAACATTACACCTCCTCTGGTCGACCAGGAAGTGTCTGGCTGGGAAGCAGACGCTGGTTCTACCCTTACGGCAGTTATCGCAGCAGCCGAAGTAGGGAGCCTGCCCGTAGCTACTACTAGGGCTACCTCTGATCCTGCTCCTGACAGCACTTCTGGCCTTTCCCCAGAGTCGGTGCCCTCATCATCTCCCAGGAATGGCATAGCCAGACCTTGGAGGAACCAGAAGAAGAAGAAGGCAGAAGAGATCCAATTAACCAACAAGGGCCACTAGCTCTCCTTGGCAGTCGTGTCTCATTGGCACAGTGCTATTTCCATCTCAGAGTGATCTTAGCACCTACCCAGAGAAGGTAGCTGGCGTGATCTCTGCCCAAGTAGACTAACATCTAACACCCTAGGCATCTTGTATTACTAACCCTGATAATAACCTCATAATAAAACCATCCAATACTCAAGCTGGTGCACCTCCTGGCCACTTAACATAATTAACCCTTCAGGTTGCTCATGTCCAAAGTTATTGTGTGTGATATTCCATGGAGAATTGTGTAATCCACAATTATTTACATTTAGTTGGGTCAGTGTCATTTAATTTAGTGCCAGGGCCATAGGATAGTAGGCTATGTCAACGAGACACGTTTACCATGTACCCGTTGCCTAGGAGTAGAGTTCTCCTGTCGTCAGAGAGAGCCAGTGGAAGTCTGTAAATAACGTTGCATGGGTTAGGCTCTGCTGTAGTAGGTAACTCAGCAAAACTATAGCTGGTTCACCTAAGGTAGATTCTTGGGCCTAAGAGATATTTGTTTGGTGGCCTCTGATTGGCTGGTACCAGGAGGTAGACAGCTTGTTAACTGTCTCATTTTAATGCCTGTAACTCAGAAAACTGGCAATATGTTTATATTTCTACATTTATCTCACATTTTGCAAAAGATAGGAAAGTTTTGGTCATACCATAGATTCCTTATTAATTATTGTACAACTAAATCATGATTTCCTGAAATCAAAAAGATAAAATACAAAGGAATTACAATGAGTAAAACTGAAGAGGGAAGCATTTAATTCTTTATACTTGCTTTTTACTTATCATCGGAATTTGCATCATTCATGCGATCAAGATAAAATAAAAATAAATTCCCCCTAAATATGCAGGTGCTTTCGGACTTTAGATGCGTGTGATATGTGAAGAGAAAATGAAGAATATGTCTTATTATGTTGTATTCGTTCTTGACTCATTTTGGCAGTAGTGCCGAGAGACGGTGATATACAAACAGTGAGAGCTTTGAGGCGCCATTGACAGTTGCCAATTAGTGATATGAGAAGTTTGCAGTTTTGACAATATTTACTGTATTATTATGTCAATCAATTTTCTGTAAATAAATGCATGGAATTCCCAATATGACTGTCAAACTTTTTCACTCCAGTATCATATATGTCCATATTTCTGGATGTATCTGATAAGATGGATGCATCTGGATGTGTTGGCTTCAATTCAGTCTAGGTGAGAAATCTGCTTACTATAGGCTACATGATAAATAACAGGCCTACATAATTATCAAATGTAACATGTATATAAAGGAATAAACATTCTGGTGTAAGAGTAGCTCAAACAAATTCTGAAAAAAAAACAGAATTTTATATTCGCTACATCGCCAATAGATTTTATGGTAAGAAATAAAAAGATGCACTACTGCCAAACTGAGTCAAGAACAGATGAAACATAGTAAGATATATTCTTCATTTTCTCTTCACATATCACACATATCTAAAATTTGAAAGCACCAGCATATTCAGGGTGAATTTATTATATGAAAACACAAGTTTTATTTTATTTTGATCGCATGAATGATGCAAAATCTGATGATAATTAAAAAAAAAGTATAAAAAATTAAATGCTTCTCTCTTCACTTTTACTTGTAATTCCTTTGTGTTTTATTTTATTGATTTCAGGAAATCAAGATTTAGTTGTACAATTAATACCAAATCCTATGTTATGACCAAAACCTTACTACCTTGTGCAAAATGTGAGATAAACGAAGAAATATAAACATATTGCAAGTTTTCTGAGCTACAGATGTAAAAATGAGACAGCAAGTGAGCCACCTAACTCCTGGTACCAACCAATCAGAGACCGCCAAACAAATATCTTGTAGGCCCAAGAATCTACCTTAAGTGAACAAGTTATAGTTTTGCTAAGTTACCTACTACAGCAGAGCCTAACCTATGCAACAGTATTTACAGACTTCTACTGGCTGTCTCTGATGACAGGGGAACTCTACTCCTAGGCAACGGGAACATGGTAAATGTGTCTCGTTGACATAGCCTACAATCCTATGGCCCTGGCACTAAATTAAATGACACTGACCTAACTAAATGCAATTAATTATGGATTCGCAGTTCTCCACAGAAAGCACACACAATAACTTTGGACACGAGCAACCTGAAGGGTTAATTATGTTAAGTGGCCAGGAGGTGTACCAGCTTGAGTATTGGATAGTTTTATCATGAGGTTATTATCAGGGTTAGTACTACAAGACGCCTAGGGTGTTAGATGTTAGTCTACTTGGGCTGAGATCACACAGGCTACCTTCTCTGAGCAGTTAGTAGGTCCTTTTAGCTAGTCGCAGTGCAAAGGACAACTCATTTAGGGATGCTAACTGACTAGTCAAGATGAATAACTCACTTAGCCAAGGCCTTCACACCCGAAAGGGAGTGAATGCCTTTTTAACCGGGGGAGCTCTTCCATATTTATAAAAATCCATCTCTCCATCTGTCAGCTATGAAGTACAGTTTAATGGCACAGCTGGAGGAAACTCCACTGAGGGGGTGAACTTATGAAGGAAACCCCAATATCACCTGACTTGGGGGGGTGGGGAAAAAATACTAACCTCTTAGCCCAAGCACTGGATGTTTTGGGGGTTAGGTAGCCGTTAGGGACACAAAGGCAAATCCGGGCCATAAGTAGGCTATTATCCTAACCCCTTAAGAACTTAGCTATAAGACCTATTTTTCCTATGACCTTCACTGGCTGTGTGACTGCTTTCAGAGCACCGATGTCCTGTGCTTCAAACCAAACAACAAAGCAGGTGCGATGCCCTGCGACCTGGGTGACAAACATTCCTTACCTGACCGCTACAGCATAAAGTTGGTGCGGGTCTTTCTCTCTGAGTTGGCACGGAGCGTGAGACTCCTGTGTCCGAAATTCGTCTTCTGCGATGAGCTCACTGAACAAAAGGAATAAGGAACGTCTGGAAGCACTCAGTCCACTGCCAGCTTTTTGTTTCTCCTCTTGAATTTCTCTCCATTTTCAATATTTCCAACTTTTAATTCTCCTAAACAAAGCCCTTTTGTCAAATCAGACCTAGCAGCCCCTTTTCCCTCATGACTTGTCCCAAGCTCAAATTAAATAAATTCAGTGATCATAATTAGATCGTTCCCACCATAGTGTTACCACGGGCTAATTAAATCTAGTTGATCAATTCCTCCATCCTGCATAATTAAGTTCATGTGAGAGAAAATCATTGGTTTTGAATGCTAACCTGGAATTCTCTTCCAGAAACATGTTATCTGGCCCTTCGAGCAGTCTGCCCTGCCTTGTGATCCAAAATTAGCATAGAGTCTTCT
>NC_089753.1:64557005-64577005 GCF_040412425.1 Macrobrachium rosenbergii
CAGTGAAGAGATCACTCTGGACGAAGGAATCGGCAACACTGAATGGCTAGATAGCGAAAATAATCAAGAAATTGTGGTAAAAGAATTTTCATCAGAGCTTTTATCGTTTTTTTTTTTTTTAGGTACACACTTCCCTCATACCACTAGAGAGAGTATTTTTTATTTTAGAATAAAAAAAAAACTCTGGTACTGGCTTGAAACATGATCATATCATAACAGAATGAGGACGCTGATGCTCAGTAATATTATTTGTCCAAAAGGAAATTAGGTTGTTGGGGTCGTTTTCCATTTGCATGAGGATGCTTGCTTTTCATTTCAGTTCTATTTCAGGCATTCCATTTACGAGATGGGCAGATATTCAGCGATAAATTAGATTCTGAAAGGATTTTGAACCCAAATAAACTTACGCGGTTTGATTTCAGGTAGATAACTTTACGTCCTTTTTTTACTTTGAACCTTTAATCTCTGCGTTATCCCCATTCGGAAATCCAGATATTCTAATCATTTTCGCTTTTGGTCTAGTTTGTACAGTCCGGTATAAAATGCAGGTTTTATTAGGACAGATATTTCACGCATTGTACAAACAAATGAATCCAAAGCTGCGCATAGCAGGGAAGTTCATTTATGATCTCTCAACCCTCCTGACTAATTATATCATTTATCCACCAGAGCACTTCAGTTTCAGGTTCGTGATGAAATATTCATATAACATACAATGATACGCAAAATAAGTTAGCTAATTACTACCGAATATTGCTATAGCACATCACCCTTGGAAGTATTTATGCATAAGTTAGAATCGGAGAGTTATATTGGACAGTGAAAGGCCATTGAACGAAGTCATTAAAAGTCTCGAGGGGAGCAGTTTGCATTGCAAATATTCGATATTGCTTCAAAACACGTGATTAGGGAACTCTTTCTCTTAACAATGTTCGTCTTCTGCAGAACATCAGCTCCTTCTGTATAGCCTACATATAGCCGTTCCTCCTAAGGCTGAGTGGCTCCTCAGGACTGCCCTTTTAACTGTCAAAACACCCGATGAGTTTTTTTTTTTTTTTGCACCTTATGTAAGTTATTTTATTTATTTATTTTTCTTTATTTTTTGTCATCTACACCATTATGTCTTCTGTTATTTCGCAACAGAGTGTTTTGAGACCAATGACTGTGTTCATTTTGTAAAGTAACGCCTGTTGGGCTTGTTGCAGTTACTTGCTCCAAAACGGAAATCATATGTCTGCAAATCTACTCTAAGCTTTCTTTTTCTCGTCATTTCGAGAATGTATCTAATTGTGGCAGAAAGTATGCGTCAGATTGCTGATATTGATCCCCTATTATAAGTCTATAACTTCCTGGGGCATTCATCCACTTGATAAAATTACTGTAAATGATACCGTAGTCGTGATGTAGACTATCGTCGAGAGATGTGCCATCGACCGAATATCATGAGCTGTACTTCAGTAGAAAAATTCCTGAATTGCCTTTAGTGTCTGTGCCATAAGAATAAGTCGTGCCATTTATTCTGCAGAAAGCCAATCTGTATGTTATACTGAAGCTACACTGTATTCCATTGCTTTGAACCAGATGTCTCCCATTGTTGTACAGCAAAGATGTGCAACTCTTTCCCTGACACCATCATGGATACTGAGGCATTCTTTTTCTATTTTATAATCATACTAAAACAAATCGTTGACACGCTTGGCATTATTATCACGTTTACTTTTCAGATAATCATATGATGGTTTGGAGGGAATGGAAATCCTTTTCACAAAAAATTAATTTACTATCTTAGTTATGTTAATCAAATAGCGCTTAGTGAGACAGTTATTTTGAAATTACAGTCTATCCTCTTTAAAGTGAGTGACCAATCATCCCTGTAAAATGTATGGTGTATGTATGGTGAAGAAAGGGTGTCCATAAAGTCATGGTGCAGTTTAGAATACCTGTAGCTTTATAACTACACATGATAGAATTATCTGTAATATAAATAAGAAAGCTAGATGTATCTAGTTTTTCTGTTTTTCTGAAGTTTTATATATCATTTGTTTTCTCAAATATTTTTCACAATTTCTGACAAAAAAAAAAAAACTTTTTCAGAACTGCTGTTGACCCATGACTTCACTAGAAGTAAAATTGCGTTATTTGGTTGGCTTAGCTAAAATGTATTGCCGCTGTCCAAAGAAGGTTTACAGTTCAGTACAATAAAGAAACACCACACAGGAACTGCGTAGCCAGATGGATGAAGAAATTTAAGGAAACAGGTTCTGTTACTGATGACCCACGGTGTATCAGACCATGTGTTGATGAAGGAACTGTAGCATCTGTAGAACAATCATTTGAAAGAAGTCCGAGAAAGACTTTAAGACGAGCATCATTGGAGATGAGGCTTTCAAAATCTAATGTGCATAAGATTTTTCGGAAAAAAATTAAAGTGAAATTGAACAAAATCCAAATTCATCAAATATAAGAAGAGGGTTACCATACACGACTTTTTTCTGTCATCAGTTCAATGAAAGATTTAATAGTGATTGTGCATTTTTTAATAATTTAATGTTCTCTGGCGAAGCAACATTCCTGTGTGGTGCTTATTTATCTTACTGGGTTGTAAACCATGTATGGACAGCGACAGTAATTTTAGCTCAGCCAACCAAAGGACGCAGTTTACTTTCTCTTCTAGTGAAGCCATGGGTCAGCAGCAGTTCTGAAAAAGAAGTCATTGTTAAGTTTCAGAAACTGAGGAAAATATTTGATAAAACAATAATAAAAAAAAACCAGGACAGAAAAACTAGACACATCAAGCTTTCTTATCCTTTTTACATATTAATTCTATCACGCACAGTTAAGAAGCTACAAATATTGTAACTCGCACCATGACTTTATGGACACCCTGTATATTAAGTTTGCCAAACATTGAGTTGTTTAAATCTATATCCTCGAGATCCATCAGAATATCAATCTAATGAAGTGTACGCCTATTGAACTTTGTGTAGAATTTCTAACCAAATATTTCTTTAAAACTTCTGAAAATCTGGAGCATCAAAACAACCGCCCACCATCTCCTATTATTGTAAAGCAAGTCAGATAAACAGAACATCTCGACCCTATAATCCATGATTTGAGCTCAATATCTCGAGTAAACAATGAAAATCATGTTACTACAGCGGGTTTAATCATTAGTGATGTAAGGCTGAAAGAGGAATACACACACACACACACACACACACACACACACACACATATATATATATATATATATATATATATATATATATATATATATATATATATATATATATATATATATATATATATATATATATATATACATATATATATATATATATATATATATATATATATATATATATATATATATATATATATATATATATATATATATATATATATATATATATATATATATATATATATATATATATATATATATATATATATATATATATATATATATATATATATATATATGACACATTACCACAGGTGAAAAATAAGAGACGAGGTGTAGGTCCTGACCAGTTTCGACTTTATTTCCAGGCCACTGACGAAGGACTGATACAGAGTATTAGAAGTTACAATTATATATACTACAGAAACATTACTGGCGAACATACACGACCGTTTGTGACTACAGATCCACCCACAGGCGGGTTTCAAGGTAGGAGTGGCCTTCAAAGCTTATTTGGCTAAAAATCACAATATACTCTCAGGGGACAACACTGATAAACGTACCGACCATAAGAAACTACAGATCCACACCTGACAGGTGTCCGGGAGGCGGGGTTGGAAGCTTCATTAGCACTGCTGCCCCCGTACTGTTTACAAATATGGTAATCCTATTTCCATACATCTCTACTGCCTGCCTTAAAAGTTAAACAATTTTCAAATTTCTTTTGATATTAAAGGATCAAGTTTATACGTCCCTCGACCAATATTCATATTATGGCTGTAAGTTTCTTTTATAAAGCTAGATTCAATGATATTCCTTTCCAGTGCGTTATTAGAATATACGGTCCTTTTTGCCCCTTCCCAATTGATAGCATGATTGTTCTCACTAACATGTATAAAAATATCACTGTTCTGCTGTGCATATCTCACACATTTTTTATGCTAATATGCGAAAAACCGTGCTCATGCATGAACATGAATGGAAACCAATCTTCTAGTAATAAATTGGCCTGAAAACTTGCCTCATTTTCCATCAAAATAAATGTGGTTTCGAAGAAGCTGGATATGAATTCTTTACAGTTGATGAAGAAAAAAAAGAGAAAACATTCGTTAGAACTTTTCTCACAATACGTTTTAAAAACACTGAATAATATTATTACCGATTCTATATTTACTACACTTTTCTGTTTAACAGTGACGGTTTGCAAAGCTCTTTCCTAAGGAAAGTTATAAAATGAAACCGCCTACATTATTTTTGGAAAGTAGTTTCAAATAAGTAACGATTTAGAGAAATGTAGATAAATAAAAAAATAACAAGGAAAAGAATACTCTAATTGTTAGAGTATATGAGGGTGTTATTCAAAAATAAAAGGAGAGTCGTTGAAATGCAAAGAAAAAGTCCTGAAGCTAGAACTACATCTATATACACCTGATGGCACTTGATACTAATTCTCACTGCAAGTAAGAAACGTGAATTTATCGAAGTAGGGTGAGCCTTACGTTTTTTCCCATAATTGCTATGCCAGAATTTATAAGGCTGATAAATGAAATGAAAGGGAGATGGAGATGGCTGGAACAAGTCTTTCGCACAACCCCTGGGAGACAGTACGGGAAAGTGTCAGGTTGGTTTCTGTTGGCACCAGACCAGATGAAGACTCAGAACTGCTTTGAATGGATCATGAGACGGGAGGCAGAAGATGATTGGAGATTTATGGAAGAGTTAACACAGGAAAAACACTTGTGGCGGAATTTCACAGAGGTCTTACAAATCTCTTGGTGCTGGAGGTGATAAAAGTAAAAAACAAGTAAAAAATTGCGCCGAGGTTTCTTCGGTGCAACCGAGTTTTCTGTACAGCTTATACTCAAGGCCACCGAAAATAGAACTATCTTTTCGGTGGTCTCAGTATAATGCTGCATGAGACACGGCCCATGAAACCTTAACTACGGCCCAGTGGTGGCCTTTCCTATATCGTTGCCAGACGCACGATTATGGCTAACTTTAACCTTAAATAAAATAAAAAGCTACTGAGGCTAGAGGGATACAATTTGGTATGTTTGATGATTGGAGGGTGGATGATCAACATATCAATTTGCAGCATCAGTAGTTTTTAAGATCTGAGGGCTGACAGAAAATTTGAGGACGGTCAGACAAAACTATCTCAATAGTTTTCTTTTACAGAAAACTAAAAATGACAGAGCAAATAAAAAAAGACCCTTGCAATGATACCCCAATATAATTATAGGCTTCTAAGTTGGTTAAGATTAGGCCTACCTCATGCCCACATGACCCCTTGCCCAGAGGTTTACTCATCAGTGTAATAAGGTGTTCAATAGAATAATGGTTCTGTTATTGACCTCTGGACTCCTCTACAAACCCACTCTTATCATTTTTGCACATTATAAGGTTTAATCTCGATTAGAACCGAACAACCGTAACTAGTAACTTAATCCTTCATTTTTTCTGCACTGCATAATCGTATTTTGTTTATCGTAATATATTCGTCAGAGTTTTATTCTTGACTGTAGGAAATAACAACAGGGAAAAAAAGTATCGGTGCATAAAATACTAAAACTTTAGTGGCGCCGAAAAATATACAATAAACAAACGGTTGATCAAGCGTTCTAGCAATTTAATGGTTAAATCCTTCTTTACAACAAATATCAGCAAATGATTAATGACAATACCCTTGTTGTAGAAAGGAAAATGAAAAATCGAGAAAATTAGGACCTGCTAAAATGAAGAATCAAATGAAGAGAATTTCAAATAAGAAAACAATCCTGAAATACTTGAGGGCAAATGGAAGGAGAAAGAATGAAAAGGAAAGTAATATTTGTATTGCCAGAAAGATATGAGTAAGAGAATGAGAGGTGTAAAGATTACTGCAATTCTGCATAATTTGCAAGAAAGGGTAGACGTTAAAGCCTTTGAGAAGTTTTGGAATACCGAAAGTCATACTTCAGAACCACAACGTACTTGATAACCATATGCTTTGATTTAATTTTGACAAACACGTATAACTCATTTTCCTTGGTATGTATAGAACATTGCTGTTTTTCTCGTAACTTCTGTCGTCGTAATTTCTCCATAAATCACCACCGATGACACAGTTGGATGTAAAATGAAGGAAGTAAAAAATGCGCCGAAGTTTCTTCGACGCAATCAAGTTTTCTGTACAGCGTATACTGCTGTAAGAAACTCTCAATCACGGCCCAAGAAACTCTCAGTCGCAGCTCGTGAAACTTTCAGCCACAGCCCGGTGGTGGCCCGTGTTGTTGGCATAGAGGTGCCGGACTCACGATCATGGCTAACCTTAACCTTAAATAAAATTAAAACTACTGAGGCTAGAGGGCTGCAATTTGTAAGTTTGATGATTGGAGGGTGGATGAATAACATACCAACTTGCAGCCCTCTAACCTCAGTAGTTTTTAAGATCTGAGGGCGGACAGAAAAAGTGCGGACGGACAGTCAAATAGCCATCTCAATAGTCTTCTTTTACAGAAAACAAAAAATCCAGAGGTGAAAACCAGGGAGGGTGCAATGCTCCAATATCATTTTTGCCAAGCGACGCTCCCATAAAGCCCTGATGGATAGCCTGGCTATGATGTTGACGAGGGTGATCCATCAAAATAAATATGAAGGATTGCTTTAGAGGGCTGATGGTACTTTGTTAGCACTAGAATAAAACAAAGGGGGAGCGTTTGAATTCGAGTAACGCGCAATTGTTATGGGAACAAAAATGGTCAGACACATTATAATAGTTTCTGCATAAGAGCAAAAGCAGCAACTTCGAAGACGTAGGAAGAGAAAAGGAAGAACATGATTAAAAGAGCAAATGAAGTGAAATTCTACGAACATGAAATACAGAAAGTTATTAAGAGGTAGGAAAGATGAGGAGCGATTTCAATGTTCGTGTCCGTAAATTACGCACATTGCGCTTTTGCCACATGAAAAATAATTGGATTTCATTACTCACAGAACCTAAGGTTAAATATTTCAATTCAAATATATTTCTACACGAACCACCTGACACCTTGCTTTAAAACTAGCGACAATCCGCAGAGATATGAGGACATTAAGTTCTGTAGGACCTCTCGAAACTGATTAAATGGACTATGTATATCTTTGTGGATTGCACGAAATCATTCGGGACTGTGTAGCGAGAAAATCTTGCTCTCCTAAAATGAAAAGTTGGTAATTATAAACAAAAAAGTTTTTCAATGCAGATCAATTTGCAGATGTTTATTAAATCCACTTAACGTATTTATATCATAGGAGGAAGACGTTCAACTGTGCAACATGCAAATTCCAAAAGGAGTGATGACAGTATTTAGGCTCTCACTGTTAGTCATATCAAAGAATTGCTCCTCGCCTCCTTCACTGCTAAGCGCTTTGTTGACATTATGTTTCAGATACCTCCCAAAACTACTTCATCCATTACAGTTTTTGCAGCTACAGACTTTAATTAAATGATTAGCTTCTTGGTCGGTGTTTCTTCTAATGGCTCCTTCACTTTCATTAATTTCCTGTTACTATTTAGCTTTATTATTCATTATGAATGACTTTAGACTTACTCCCCTATGTGATCATGTGTTTTTATAACATCATTTTTTATATTTATAATCCTACCTTTTAAGAAGCAACGGTCTTAGACTGGTGCGTTTTGTCAGGACGAGTTATAAAACCGAACTGTTCATTCAAACTAGATTTGATGATGTCTATTGGGTCACCTGTTCACTAATAGAGGTGCAAAACTGCAATATATTGCAATTTGCTTACAATATATTTTAAAATTATAAACTTTTTCTTTCAGCATTTAGGTTCTTAAGAATCCTGATCTGTATTCGTCAAGATACAAAAATATGTTTATATAGTGCATAAGATATAAATATTAATTTTCTTTGTTCCTTTATGTATGTTTCTTCACTATACCCAGGCTCTTATGAGCAACTGCACAAATGTCACCCATTCTGATGTCATTTGAAAGGGATCGAATTCTTGCGCTTTTTACTGTTGACCCTTGTTCTTGTTAAGTATAATGTGAATGTGTACTGCGTGTGTGTGTCCATGTAAAGATGGATTCAGATGATGTGCCCCCTCTGGCAATCTCAAAACCTAGTAGGTAGACAATTATTAGTTTTTCTTTTCGTATGTCTGACCAATATTCATACATTTAAGGTTAATTAGATATGCATTTTATATAATTACTTGAAACTTAAAGGGCGGCAGTGTTTTCATTCTGTTTTGCTTGGTTACCAATAACTTTATTACAAATAATATATAAGTGTCGACCACAAAAACACAAAACACACACACGTGAGCTTTCCGGTCTAAAGTTCGTAGAATATAAATGAAAAAAAAAGTGTTTTCTCTTATCAAGCACTGAAGCGAACAATTTCTGTAACCTAAAAAAATAACGGTACTTGGGAGGTATATGGAGAAATCTCAATATGTAAATCAACGCTATAAGATAAAAGTTAAACCAAAAAATAAATTAGGATCAGTTTTTCATAAACAACAAACCGTTAAATCGATTATTATTAGTAAGCCATAATGCACGTAATGAGTATTAGCAAGGGCAAAATAGAAATAGCAAGATTACAGGATAATAAGAGAACAGCAATCGCGTTTGTTACTCTGTTACTTCTTACGCTCTGATACTTTATGCAGACCATGGTATATACTTGCCGTTGCAGCGATTTTGAACTGAATTCAGAACAAAGAGAAAGTAATTAAAGTCACTATCAGAAACTACGCATTACATGCCCCTGTAAGCTCAAGCCCTTTTGTTAGAAACTAGTGAACGATTTTGAAAGTGATTGAGAATAAATGGAAGCAAAATGACATTATGCGATAAATCTAAACCAGTAAGATGTAACAATGAATGTTAGAGGAACAAAGGGGTTTGATTTATATAAGTATTTATGGGTAAATAATAAAAGGGATGACTGGAGGGTGGCGGAAGAGGTGAGTCACTGAAGTAAGCAAAGTAGCAAAATGTGTGCATAAGATTGGGAGGTGACTTGAGGTTTATAAAGGAAACGTTGTATTGCAAGGAGAAATTTTTTAACTAACTCTCCTTCATGGAGGTAAGGTGTGAATGTTAAATGAAAAAGCTAAATTTTTTATTGCATATATGGTATAAAAAATAAACTGTCAGAAATGAGGAGATACGCAAGAGTGATAGAGTTACTGTAAGGGAAAATCAGGATCAGAGTGCTTTGGAATATTTGGTCGGATAGAAAATGTGCAGCACGACAGATTGGCAACATGAGAGTATAATTTGGAAGAGAAAGTAAAAAGTACACACCGGAAAAACACTAGAAAGGTTTAGAAAAGATAATGGATTGAAAGGGCCTTGATATTCAGGGATTGTGATAACATGTTCAAGATTGAAATGTGTATAGGGAATTCGATGAACTGTTGATGAAACTTCTGTGTATATGTAGAAGCAACAAACGTTGCAAAAGATTTCTGCACGAGGTTCGTCCACGATGCATCAGTTAATTTGCAAATGGGTGATCTACAATCATTTATAAAATTTAGGCTGTCAAGTCAAGCATCGGGGCATTTTTGGACATTCAGCTCCTAAGACATTGAAAAAAGGGAGTTTTAGTGGTTGGGCAAAAAACAAGCAAGATGAAGTAAAGGGATCTAAGAGAAGACCTTGGAAAAAACCTCACATTTGCACTAAGAAGTAATAATTAAAGAGGTTAGACTGTAAGATTGAAGGAAGGAAGCAGGAATGGGATAAATAACAGGGAAAAAGTGGATACTGTCGGGTCCCAATGGAATGAAACAAACATACTCTGGCAATCCTTACAGTGCACTGACGGCAATAACTCCCTAAAGCAAGCTCCCCCTCGATTTGGAACCACCTTGACTTGGTGAGGGGGTTCTTGGGCCCAAGGAATCTGTTCCCAGGTTTGAGTCCAAGAGTCACATATACTATTATATATTTCTTTGAATTAATTTTTGTGGAATTTTCTGCTTATGCTAAAATTTATTGGACCTGATAAACTGGAAAAGATATCATAGCTGGGATTGGGTTTATATCTGAAGCTAAATAGTGGGAACAGTGGTAGGACCATCAGCTGCCTGATAATGTTCGGACCTGAGAGATATCAGGCGGAACCATTCTTTAGGGCTGGACCACGGGTTCCAGGGGGTCCAGTTCTGGGGATAGGACATTCGGCATTCTATCCGGTTTGCCCACAACACAATTAGAGTGGGGATGATAGTATTCTCGTAATACCTTCAGTCCTAGCAAGCGGGTTTGGCATACACTTGGGCCACTATAATCATGTTGTGCCATCCCCTATGGGGTAGGGTAGGAAAGTGGACATTTGGGAGTCAGTTCTCGCTTGTGCCATTGGTGGCATGAAAGGCTGATGATATCTTTTTAAGGTCTTCAGGTTTATTTTTATTTTTTTTACCACTCTCAAATCTTTATCTCTAGCATTTATAAGGATTTGAGTACCCCTGGACCCTCTGATGATGCTGTTCTGACACAGATGACGACTTCTGCACCCACCTTGGAGATTGAAATTTCTCCAAATGTTGATGACTTCTCCAAAATTAAATTGGCAAAAAGCAGTAATAACAAATATCCTGACCCCCCTCCTGACTTCCCCTCCCCTGGACACCTCTAGCCGTGCTTCATTGATGATGACTTCAAGCAAGGACATGGACTTCTCTAAGAAACCTTCATCCAAAATTAAATCCTCAACACAGCCAGGTTGTGTGAAAAATTAGAGAATGCTCCAGTCTGTTGTGATTATGAAATGATCTCAAGAGCTATGAAATTATTTTGAACTGTTGTAGAAATCAGAATGAACTTTATATTGATACTGAATCTAAATGGGAAGCATGCATAACCTTTAGTAGCCATGATGAGGCTGTAAAGGCTAGTAGTATGATAAGTGCCATACAAAAAGGTCAAGCTACAGTGAGAAGCCTTAACAGACAAAGTTCCCAAAGACATGGACATTTATGTGCCATCTAAATGGGCTCAGGATAAACCAGAAAGAAACCAGAATGCAGAAGTAAGGACTCCTAAACCTCCTATATGGGTGGTAGTTTCAGCCAAGGAGGAAAATTATAACTACTACAAATTTTGCAGGTTTCTTCAGTAAAAGTTTGGAGGAATAAAGAACGGTGATATTTCTCGTTTTGGGAAGAACACCATTCTTATTCATGACAAATCCACTGACCTTGTTGGACATAAAAAATGATGAAATGATTACAAAGATCAAGCCCCACTTCAGCTTTAGTTATGGGAAAAGAGTACTATTTGATAAAGACCTTTATGACATGACAGAAGAAGAAATTCTAGAAATGAGTCCCACATCAGTTTGGAGAGTGAAAAAGGCAGCTATTGCCAACATGATCAGTTTAACCTTTGTAGACTCTGAAGTACCTTCTCATGTCATATTTGAAAATGAAAGGGTACGAGTACATCCTTTCCAGCAAAGACCAATGCAATGCTATATTTGCTTTAAGTTTGGCCACCCATCAAAAAACTGCAAAAATGATAAAACTTGTATAAACTGCTCTGGTGTCCATCATGATGGTGAATATAATAGAAAAGCAAAATGTGTTAATTGTCAACTGGAACATAAATCCAATGACAAAAATTGTGAAATTTACAAATTTGAACTGTCTGCACTAAATAAAGCCAATGCAGAGCATATACAGTAAGTATCAGTTTTGCAAAAAGACAGTTAGGACAACAACCTAGGAGTTATGCCCAAGTTCTTAAGCCACTAACCCTATCTACCACTAGGGGTGCAGTGGCAGCACCCTCTAATGTAGCAGGTGCATCAACCCCTGTGGTAGTGGCCCAGCCTTCTGGGTTAGGTGCTGGCCTGTTGAGTCTGGGGCACAAGCCTCCAAGGAGGATAAGATGGCACTTTACCCAACCACCTTGGAATTGTCCCAGGCAGCCTCTGCCTGATTTAATGGAGACTGAGGAGCAAAAGCACCAAAAAGAGAAATAACATTCCCCCTCATCCTCACCTCCAGTTAAACATGCATCACTTAGTAAATAAATACAAAGTACTAAGCTCAATGCAGGAACCACAGCCTGAATTTAAACAAATTGACAAGAAAGGGAAACAAAATGACACCAGTAAATCAACAGATAATAAACCAAACCTATCATGACCAGTCCTTTCCAAATCATCTCTTAATAATGCTCATAAACAAAAGATAGTAAATGAGAAGGCTCCATTCAAAGGGCTTTCCAACAAGCCCAAAAATTAGTTTTCATCTCAATACTGCAGTGGAACTGTAGAGGTCTTAGGGCTCGAAGTGAATAGCTGAAGGTACTGCTCCATGACCATAGCCCAGGCATTGTGTGTCTCCAGGAAACTAAGACTGGAAGCACACAGTATAATCCTGGTTTAAATTACAGTATATATAATTCTCCACCACCAATTGGAGGTAGAGCTAAGGGCAGTGTAGTCATTATTGTGCATAAGTTATTGCAACACTCCTTGCTATCAATTAATACTCATCTCCAAGCTGTAGCAGTAACTTTCATTTTAGACAAGCAAATTATAGTTTGCCCCATCTAGCTTCCTCCTGATTTGGATTTCACTTATAATGATATTCATTTACTGATCAATCAGCTTCCTACTCCTTTCCTCCTCCTTGGTGATTTTAATGCTCACAACCCCATATGGGCTGGGAACACGACAAATCCCAAGGGCAGGATGTTGGAGGATAATATTATGGATAATCATAATATCACTATACTCAATAATGGAGCAATGATTACCATAACATCTACTCTAATACTTATTCGGTTATCGATCTGAGCTTTTGCTCATCTAGTGTCACATTAATTATGAATGATCAGTAAATGAATATCCAGATGTTAATGACCACTTCCCAATTCATATAAAAACAGTTAAGAATCAGCCCTCTGAGTCACCTCCCAAATGGAAGGTAGATGAAGCAGACTGGAAGAAATTTAGTGAGTCTGTTCTCATGGACAAGACTGTAAAATCATTTCCCTCCATCTCAGAGGAATATAATTACTTCAATGACACCACCATCAATAGTGCAATTGCCTCTATTCCAACAACAAAAGGGAACCCCTCTAGACCAGCAGTTCCTTGGTGGAACAAAACCTGCAGTAGTATGAGAAAGATCACTAGAGAATGCTACAAAAAATATAAGAGGAGTGAAACTGCCCAAGCCAAAGTTATTTACCAGTGTGATGTGGCCAAGCAAAATAAATATTTTAAAAAAGCAAAAAGAGGATCATGGATGTACTACATTAATGGCATTAGCTCAAAAGCACCATCCAAAATGATTTGGAAGAAAATTAAAGAAACTAAATAACAAGTTTGTCCCTGAACCTCTGTCTACCTTTAAGACAAATGGTCACCTAATCACCCGACCAGAGAGGGCCACAGAAAAATTAGGAGAACATTTCTCGAGAATATCAAATAGTGTGAACTATTCTCTAAAATTCCAAGGCATTAGAAGTGCCCAGATTTCTATTGATTAAAGTGGAAATAACTTTGAACCATACTATGCAAAATTTGCACTGCAGGAACTGAAAGATGCCTTGCAGAATATAAACCATCAGCCTCTGGTGAAGAAAAAATACTCTATGAAATGCTGAAACATCTCCCAGAAAAGTAAAAGAAATTTCTTTTAGGTGTAATAAATGAAATCTGGGAAACTGGTATTATTCCTTAGAGCTGGAAATTACCATTAATCCTCCCTGTGAAGAAACCAAAAAGGGATCCTTCTTTACCCAGCAGCTACAGACCAATAGCTCTCACCAGTTGTGTTTGTAAGCCAGTGGAAAAGGTGATTAACACCAGGCTTGTATGGCACTTAGAAACAAATAAATTGCTTTCTCCATTCCAGTTTGGCTTTAGGAAAACTAGATCTACTTTAGATCCCTTGCTGAGGCTCGCAAACCAAATACAACAAGGTTTTGCTAAACAGAGCCAAACAATAGGAGTTTTGTTTGATTTTGAAAAGGCATAGGACACCACATGGCGTTATGGTATTATAAAAAAAGTTGTATACGATGGGCAGTAAGGGAAAATGATCAGATTTATAAATTCGTTTTTATTAGAAAGATATATAAAGATAAGAGTTGGGAATCACGTATCACGACCTTTCTTACAAGAAGAGGAAGTTCTTGAAGGTAGTGTCCTTAATGTCACCCTCTTTGCTATTGTCATTAATGGAGTATTAGAAAAGATATAATCACCAGTAAAAAGCTCTTTATTCGTAGATGACTTGGCTCTGTACTGCACAGGATATGATGCAGCGTCTACTATCAGGTTCATGCAAAGAGCCATCAATAAAGTAAGCAAGTGGGCTAATGAGCAAGGGTTTCGATTCTCCAAATCTAAAACTGTCGCTGTTCGGTTCTGCAGACACTGAACTAAGAAAACTATTCCAACTCTTACCTTAAATGGAATTAATTCAACTTACCCTACTGAAGTAAAATTTTTAGGAATGTTCTAAAATAAAAAGTTCACTTGGAATAATCATATTGATCAGTTAAAAGTGAAATTGAAGAGATCACAAAAATTTTTAAAATAGTATCTAATTTTAATTGGGGTGCTGATAAGAAATCGTTGTTAAGGCTTTATAATGCAGTATGTTTATTTAAGTCTGACTCTGGCTGCCAAGTGTACTCATTTGCTTCAAAGACTAAACTTAAGGAATTGGATGCTGTGCGTAATATGGGGCTAAGGATCTGCACTGAAGCTTTTAGAACTTCACCCATTGAAAATATTTATGTAGACTACCATCAGCTACCACTGGACTTAAGGAGGCATGAGGTAGGTCTGAGACACACCATGCGGCTGAAAAGCTCAAGGGAAAATTCTTCTTTTGAGATCTTAAAACACTGTGACTCAAGTCTTTTTGGATGTAGATCTTCAATACCCTTTAAAATCAGACAGCTGGGTGAACTGGAGGATGAAAGCATAAAAACATAGACGATCCTACAAGTTAAACATCCTGCTATCCCTCCATGGTTTATTTCAGCAATAGATGTCTGCATTAAGGAGACAAAGAAGAAAGATCATCCTGAAGAAGAAGTCAGAAACAAGTTTTTGGAGCATGATGAGAGGCATATAAATGACAAGAAAATCTATACTGGCGGATCAGAATCGGAAGATGGAGTAGGATGTGTAGTGGTGTGTGAGTGGGAATCACATATAAAATATTTATCAGACTCCTCACGCATATTCACTGCTGAAGCAGATGCCATAGTTGATGCTTTAAATCTTGCAGCTGACAAGAAATTTAAATCCACAGTAATATATAGTGACTTAAGGAGTGTTTTAGAAGCCCTAAAGAAGTTTAACCCTACCCATCCCTTAATTCAAAAGGCTTATGAATGGTTTTTTTATCTTTCTGTTGGCCACAAATCAGTAAAGTTTTGTTGGATTCCTAGGCACACTGGTCTAGAAGGGAACGAACTTGCTGATAGTAAAGCAACGGGTGCTGCTACATGTGATTTCTTAACTAATAAGGTGCCACATTTGGATATGCATCCAGTTGTCAGACAATACATTTGTACAAAATGGCAGCAGAGATGGACCTCTCCCATTTTATCCACAAATAGGAAGTACAGAAGCATTAGAAAAAATATTGATTTTTGGAGTTTGAGTTTTGATTGTAACAGAAAATTTTAGATCACCTCAACACGGCTTAGGATTGGCCATACCTGCTTCACTCATGGCTATAGTATATTTTACAGGGAGGCAGTGCCCCAGTTTGTGCTCACTGTGGTGATCAGCTATCCGTTGAGCACATGCTGGTGCACTGTCCTAAATTTATCACCTTAGGGCAAAGTACTTACTAACTATGAAGACTACTTTAGAAATTTTAAATGATGACGTTGAGGTAGATAACGTTATGGGTTATCTGTAAGAATCTGGTTATTTTAATGAGATATGATTTCAGTATATTTAATAAAGATTTTAGTCATATTTATTCTTATACTAAGTATATATTTTGAATATAAAAGTTTTAATATATACTTATTTTTTGTTGGTTCTATCTAATATCATTCTTCATTTTTTACGTTCATATTTTAACACTGAATTTTACTAGTATGTCATCATTCACCTATTCAATATCAATCATATCATTAATTTATATATTTCACCTTCATTACGGCGCTGAATAATCCTAATGGGTTCCGGCGCTTATTCTTCATGACCTAAATTTTCATAATCAATTAGTCAACCTAAAGGAAGCTCCTATTAGGGAAAATACCTACAAGATACAAGAAAAATTCATGTAAATGATGATCTGCTTGAGTTTTTATCAGAATTACTAGAGAACACACAGCTAGAACCACTTTAATTGAACTGATTAAATTATGTGTGAAAGAATGTAAATTGGAATTTTATGGTAAATTTTTCACACAAAATTTTGGATGGCGATGGGAAACCCTCTGTCCCCAGTGTTAAGTAACTTATGTAAGGAGTTTTTTGAAAAGAAAATATTAAACAACATAATTCCACGCAAAGTAGTATGGTTCAGGCATGTTGGCGACATAATTTGTGTATGGCCAGGGAACGATGATGTAAATAACTTTTTTGCCAAGTTAAATCAATTAGTACCATCAATTAAAACACTATGGAAATGGAAAATGATGGGTGCTTACCCTTTCTGGATGTCATCATACGAAGATATAGTAATTGCTTTTAAATACAGTGTGTACAGAAAACCTGCTAATATTTCTTCCTATGTGCATTTCTATTCCGGACGAAGCAAAATGTTTAAGAAATCAGTGTTTTCATCTATGTTTTAAAAAGCATTACGTGTATGTAGCCTGAATATATTGATGAGGAAATAGATAAGATTAGGAATACGGGCAAAAAATAGAAATATCCCGACAGCGAATTAAACAATGCATTAGAAGCGGCAAAAAAGACTATGTATCAAAACCAAAAAGAACCTCACAACATAAAAAATGTGCTTGTACTACCTTATAATAATAATATGAAATATATAGCCCACCTACATAAGGACTTTAGTGTTAATGTTGCATTTAAGAACAATAAAACAATGAAACATGAACTTATCAACAACTCTCCTGACAAAACTAAAGGGTGTTCATATAAAATTCATTGTAAGTCTTGTGACAACTTTTATGTTGGTAAACGGGTAAAGCACTGGAAAAGAGAATAGAACAGCATAAAAAATGTGTGAGATATGCAAAGGGGAACAAGGGTATTTTTGTGCATGTTAGTGAGAACGGTCATGCTATCAACTGGGAAGGGGCAAAAAGGACCGTATATTCTAATAACGCACTGGAAAGGAATATCATTGAATCTAGCTTTATAAAAGAAAGTTACAGCCATAATATGAATATCAGTCAAGGGAAGTATAACTTTGATCCTTGAACATCAAAAGAAATTTGTAAATTGTTTAAATTTTAAGGCAGGCAGTAGAGATGCATGGAAGCAGGATTACCATACTTGTAAACAGTGCGAGGGCATCAGGCTAATGAAATTTCCAACCCCGCCTCCCTGACACCTGTCAGGGGTGGATCTGTAGTCTCTTACGGTCGGTACGTTTATCCGTATCGTCCTCTGAGAGTATATTGTGTTTTTAGCCAAATGAGTTTTGAAGGCCACTCCTACCTTGACATCAGCCTGTGGGTGGATCTGTAGTCTCAAACGGTTGTGTATGCTCGTCAGTACTGTTTCTGAAGTATATATATTTGTAACTTCTAATACTATGTATCAGTCCTTCGTCAATGGCCTGGAGATAAAGTCAGAACGGGTCAGGTCCTATACCTTGTCTCTTATTTTTTCGCCTGTAGTAATGTGATATATATATATATATATATATATATATATATATATATATATATATATATATATATATATATATATATATATATATATATATATATATATATATATATATATATATATATACATATATATATATATATATATATATATACATATATATATATATATATATATATATATATATATATATATATATATATATATATATATATATATATATATATATATATATATATATATATATATATATATATATATATATATATATATATATATATATATATATATATATATATATATATATATATATATATATATATATATATATATATATATATATATATATATATATATATATATATATATATATATATATATATATATATATATATATATATATATTGCGTCTTCAGTCTTACATCATGGATGATTAAACCCGATACCAGATATTGAGCGGAGATCGTGGATTATAGGGTTGAGAGGTTCTGTTTTTCTAACTTGCTCACGAGCAATATCAGATGTGAGTGGTTGTTTTGGTGCTTCAGCCTTTCTGACCATGAAAAGAAATATTTGATTAGAAATTCTTCACAAAGTTCAATGGGCGTACACTTCATTAGATAGATATCCTGATGGATTTTGAGGATATAGGTTCAAATAACCTAATATTTGGCAAACATAATGTACAGGGTGTCCATAAAGTTATGGTGCAATTTTAAATATTTGTAGCTTCTTAACTATATGTGATAGAATTAATCTGTAAAAAGGATAAGCATAAGACAACATGAGTATTTTGTCGGCTTGTTTTTGCTCCTACTGAAACATTTCCCGAGTTTTTAACGAACCCCTCCAGGTAAATCCCGTGCTCCACCATGTGTATGTCTCCCTCTATATTCATCTCAGTAAAACGTTTTGATAACTAGTCCAGCCTTTTTTTAGCCATGGCCACCGTTCGTTTGCATGCTAGTTAATTCACATTTGTGAACAATGCGATATAAGTGAATTTCGATTGGCTGTGCCATTCGTGGCATGTTATTAATTAGTGAATCCTTATTATTTAAATAGCAAAGTATTTGGGCTTCAATTATTGCCAGTCCTATAGTTAATGCGACCCTTCTCTCTTCCAGAGGGATACTTTATCGTTAGCGACTGAGGACATTCTCACCTCGCCCTTTCATTAGTTGCTTAGACTCATCCATGTAGGGCAGAACAAGAAATTTCACTTTTTTATAGCACCATCTTCTAAAGTTATAAAGCTTATTTGATTAATCACGTCTTCCCCTAGTTATAAGTATTTGTACACTATTGTTTTTAATTGGTGAGTAAATGTAATTAAAAGTTAACAGAGTATAATTACATCTATCAGTAACTTGACTAAAAGGAGCAGCTAAGGTTACTAATCTTCTTCTTTCCATTTTTCTCTCAGATCTTGTATTACTGTCAGCCATTTTATAGCATTCCATTGCCAATGCCAAGACTAGCATGTAACAATATATATATATATATATATATATATATATATATATATATATATATATATATATATATATATATATATATATATATATATATATATATATATATATATATATATATATATATATATATATATATATGGTCGTTATTTTGATATTATAGTAAAATTAGGTTTATTTGTTTACTTGTGTCACGACTACAGGAGGTCTGTAAGATTCATGGAACTTTTAATTCGAGTTTTGAATTAGCACGTATTTGTTCCTTCGTGAAAACAACCATTGGTAATTATATAACCATATAAGATTGGTGAAGTTTGATACATTTTATAACTGCGTTTATTCTCTCATCTTATCACCATATGTAACTTCATCCAAAGCGCTAACGTTTACCAAGATTTAATAATCCAAAGAGTGAAATTACGGTTGTTGGTACAGACACGAGGCAAGAAGTAAAGCGTTATGTTGAAAGTCAAATAACTCTTCATTTTCTTTTCACAGAAATAGAAATTCAGAACACAAACGTAGTTT
>NC_089753.1:64582005-64597005 GCF_040412425.1 Macrobrachium rosenbergii
TGCCGCACTGATGAAGAAGACGTCCTGGAGGATGCAGAGGCTCTTTCCTGCGTCCACTCGGCCGGGAATAATTCCTGCGTCGTCCTTGGCAGGAAGTCCACAGGATAGGGTAGGTACAATAGCTCTGAAAGCCGTGGGTGGCACAGGAACTGAGCCCACAGCGCAAAAGGTAATCCAAACGATCCAACAAGTGGCTTAAATGTGAGGGGAGGCAACTGACTAGAGGAGGAATCATACCCTCCGAAGAAAACTTTTGTCTCCAAGGACGGAAAAAACACGAGACGAAACTGCCAGTCAACACTCCAGAGTCCATGGCAGCTCTCACCCACATCAAAAAGAAACAATAGAGGGAGTTAGGAGTAAACTTTTACACACTCCAATGCCGGGAGGAGGCCACCAAATATCTTTAGCAACACAGCCACAAGCAAAACCAAACTTAATTTAAATAAATCAACAATTAAAGAAAATCACAAGGCTGAGACTAACATAAAATTAATGACAATTACGTTAATACCTGATAATGACGAATCTGTAAGCAAAACATCAAAATTTTCACAGAGACATATAAACACTTATAAAATGGTTATACATATTATAACATACCTATAATACACACACACACACACATATATATAAATATATATATATATATACATATATATATATATATATATAACATATATATATATATATCTTATAATATATACACACACACACACACACACACACACACACATATATATATATATATATATATATATATATATATATATATATATATATATATATATATATATATATATATATATATATATATATATATATATATATATATATATATATACACATATATATACAGGGGATACCATATATATATATACACCTAAGTCAACTTATATATATATAATTTGAAAGATCTTTTTTGCCTTTGAAGGAACTTAAAGTAAAATCATATTTTCTCACTGCTGACACCAACAGTCGATCTTGAGGAAATTGCTTCTTCTCTAAATTTCTTGGTATTGTTCCATTGGCGGCCTATTTTTCCTGTCCTGAACTAGTGACTGCGTTAAGCCCTTTTCCAGGTTACTAAGTTGCCCTTGGAGATAATCCTAGCTTATCCGCTGGCAAATATGAAAGTCGGCTTGCCTGCATGGCGGACAAACAACCCACAAGGTCAAAGCCCTTACCATGTGCTCAACAGAGCTACCCACAGGTCAAAGGTAGAGTGCCAAAAGACATATATCTCACAACCTTGGAGAATGGGAAAATTAATCCAGCAGAAGGCATAAAAGGGGCTGCACGTTTATGTGTTCAGCAGAGTCACATCCAAACACAGATCTGACACACACTGCCCCTTGACCTCCACTCCTTTAGAGCCTGCCCCTCCTCCCCACCCCCATGGCTGCCTATCCAGTCCAGTATCTTTCCAGTGCCAATTTCCAAAATAACACCCCCCCTCCCCCATTGTTGGAACATCTATGAGGACTCATCTCACCAGAATAAGGTAAAGTGACAAGAATCTGTGGTTTACCCGTCACATTGTTCTTTTCTTTGTGCTAATCATCTTCCGTTTTCCTGACACAATTCTCCTATAGACCTGACTTTATCATTAACTTGAGTTTATAAGTGATTTTAAAGGTGTTTTATAGCCGAGCAATCTTGGTGCCATCAGTGCACCCTCGAGCCCATAATCACTCTAATTCTGCCAAGTAATTGTATGCATTCCCACTGCAGACAGTTTTCTTGTTGTGCATCTTTCGCTTTGATTGTGCTTTATTGCCGTGGTCAACCCGCTGTAATCTAACCTTCGGTGCCAGTGAATTGGAATTCCCGGCACCTTCAGTTATCACCTTTCCATCATAATTTTGTGCTTATACAGGACCCCATTTACCTGTCTTAATTATCCCCATCTGCTGATTTTGTTATTGTAAATACATGTGATATTAGTTTAATTAAGAGTTTATCTAAATTTACTCCTTCTAATAAGGCCCTTTTCTATTTTCTATGTATGTTCTACTAGTCCAGGAATTTTAGTCAGACCAGCATCATCCCTTGGGGTAAGTTACTTCCCCCTAGGTTAGAACATAAAAGTGGTGGCCATTGCTCAAGATCTTGTTCAATGCAACAGTGCAGATCCCAGCAATTAGACTCACGAAGCTGGACAGAAGACAGGAAACGAATCTTTTAGTGTACATCCCCTTTAACAAGCACATACAGTTGAATGGAGATACACAGCATTAGTATTTTGTTACTTTTATTTTATTGCAATCATAAAACGTGACTGGAATTTTTTTCATTTCATTTCTTTATGAATCTAAATATCAGCATGCATGCTGACCAAGTAATCTAAAAGCGAGAATGAATGTTGCCATTTTGAAACACAAGATTTTGCTGCTATTGCATGTTAGCATTGATTGACTTAATTTGCTAGGTTTTAGCCAGGAAGTGAAGTGTTAAACAAAAGTGATAAAAGGGAAAAGTGCGTTTATTTCACCCCACATGCTCTGATCAATTTGCCGTCCTGTTATTTTAGCTAGGACACACAGCATCTGGAGAACTCAAATCAGGTACAAACAGTGATTTCTCTTCACTCATCTTTCTCGCATAAGTAGTGGCAAATGCGCTAAAATTCTGAATAAACTCCACAAAATTCTATGTCCATTTGTTGAAATATGCATTTAAAAAACTCACTCATTGTTGGCCACAAGAGCCATTTTGCATGTATAAAAGTTGTGTCCTTTTAACTTTTCATAAGTCCTCTTGTGCGAGCAATTTTTTGCTGCCATATCTAGATCAGCTGAGAGGCGAGGGAAGCTTTCCCAAAACTGTTCGCCCCTGTATCATAAATCTTCTCCCTAGACTTCTCTCAGACATCCATGTGGTTGGCGCACGTGCCCAATTACCGTCCCCAACATTACCTTGTGACCTCTTAATGTTAAGTAAAATTCACGTACTATTATGATCACATGTTTTCGTCAGGTCAAACTTTTCTTGTAACGTAAGGTTCTTTGCACACGCAATCACTACAAATAAACGTCTCGTTGCATGATAGCTTTAAGGAACATATTTGACATATTACTCGGTGTAGATCCCCATTTACACATGCATCATTTGTGTACTTAAAACAACCCAAGTTTTTTTTGCATAAGCCTCTATCAGTCTGCACCCACTCCATGTGTCTCTCACCTAAACACACTCCTGTATCAAGAGATCCCACAAAACTTAAAAACCCCCCGCTCAATTTTACAGAATGAGCCCGCACCCAGAGTGTCACAAACCATTTTTGAACACCCCAGAACTCATGACCATAGAACAAACCTACAAAGACCTCACGCTCAGTTCCCCCGAACGAGTCACACACTACAAAGTGCCACCCACTGTTCTCCTGAATGAAACCTAACCTACTCACACTCGATTCCCCAGAACGAGCCACTCACTACAAAGTGTCACTATCTGTTCTCTTGAAAGACACTTTAAATTCTCACTCTCGATTCCCTGGAATGAGCCCTGCACTAGAAAGTGCCACTATCTGTTCTTTTGAACAAACCAGAAACTGTTCTCTGAAACGAAACCTTAAATTCTCGTGCTCGATTCCTCAGAAGGCACCCTGTGCTACAAAGTGCCAAAATCCATTCTCTTGAACAAACCAGAAACTATTCTCTGAAACGAAACCTTAAATTCTCATGCTTGATTCCCCGGAATGAGCCCCACACTACAAAGTGCTACAATCCATTCTCTCGAACAAGCCAGAAACCGTTCTCTGAAACGAAACTTTAAATTCTCAAGCTCGATTCCCCGAAACAAGCCCAGACCAAGAGTGCCACAACCTGTTCTATGGAACAAACCCCTAATCCTTGCACTCGATTTCCCCCAGGACTGTCCCTGCACTACCTAGTGCCACCATACATTCTTTCAAACACCCCAGAACCAGTCCATGGACCAAACCTCCAACTTCTGCATCGATTCTCCGGAACAAGCCGCATGCCCGTACCACTACCTGTTCATCCAAATGAACCTGAACAAAGCCTCATGTGAACCATGATCTACCAGCACCTTAAGTATCACTCAAAGTCCGTGCCATCTGCGACTTGACTTTCGTTTACCCTGATCCACACTGTATGTGCCATTTCCAATCTGAACCACTTCTTCCCTGGCTAACACCTCTCCTACCCCACATTTTTTTTTTTCTTTCTTTGACTCCCTAATACTCTAGTGCCATGTAGGCCGAGGACTACAAAGCTTTCATGAAGGCTGGAAAGGGGCTGGGATTTAAGGGAGACACCCCTTCTACCTGGGTCCAAGCGCATGTAGCTGCCCCAAGGAAGGAAAGACAAGAGAAAGAAGCCAAGGAGGAGAAGGAGAGACAAGAGAAAGAAGCCAAGGAGGAGAAGGAAAAGGAGAAAGAATGACAGTAGAAGGAGAAAGAAAGACAGGGGAGGGAGAAAGAGAGAGCCCATGAGCTCACCCTCACCCAACATAGAGATGATAACCCCCTTCCAACCTCTCCCCAGTCCACTCTCAACAACATAAGCTCTCTAATACCCAAATAGAATGACACCAAACCCAAGGCCGGGCTCGACCACATAGAACTGGTCTTCTCAACCTACGTGCCCATTCCCACAAAGTTTCCTAGATCCTAGGAAAGTACATGGGAGGAAAGGGTGCAGTCACCTTCTGAAAGGCCATCATCAAGACCTGTGAAATTATCCCAAGCTCTGGAGACTGCTTTGGTGAGGCCAGCCCAAGGAATCGTGTCAAACCTGGACCGAATGGGCTTACCTCAAGTCCTGGGCTGTCAAGTGCTGGCTAGAAGCCCTAGGTATCAACACTTTCGAGGCCCTGCTTGAGTGCATACAGCTCAAATACTTCTTTTACTATGCCCTCGGTGCTCTCGCCACACACCTCTGCGAGAAAGCCCACAGGATGTTCGCCAAGTCCTGCCACTTGACAGGCAACTGGGACACTTGCCATCCTTTCATCAGTTCCTTGGGACGAAAGATCAGTCACCCTTCTCATACCTCTGGGCTACATCAGCCCAAAAATGGGCACCCTCAGAAAAAAAAAAACTGTGCTACCATTGCAAAAACATAGGCTACCTGAAGCCCGATGCCCAGCCAAAATGAACGGCCAGTTCTAAAAACGGGATCACACCCAACCAAGCCACTCCTGGCTCTTTGTGAACAACAACTGGCTTGCTCCCTCTACTAGGGCAGTGCCAGGAAAAGACGTTAGCAAAGAAACTTGCGAGGACCATAGCCAGAAGAGTCACATATCCGCAAGGTATTGGCACTGTCTGAAGTACACTGCTCCCAAAGCAGTCCATACCGCTGTCAGGTCCCGACAGCCTCCTGAATGGATAGCCTTCAACACCGTGGCCATAGTGCTCCCTTGATGGCTCTATTCCACCTCGAACATTACCAAACATCATGGGCACCTGGTCAGAGGTCAACCTTATCGCTCAGGAGCACGTTCCTCCCAGCACCACCATCTGCGAGGAACAATGGATGACAATTTTCTGGGTCAACAGTGACGTGAAGGACCTCCTTAGCATTTGTCTATGGGTCACCACAGGTGATTCCTCACGACCAGACATCCCTTCCTCTTGGGCCAAGATCTAGTACAGTGGAGGGACCCCTTAATCCTTCTGCTTTGCAAGATAGCCATGGCCTCCAACAAACCGGAGAAAGAGGCACCTCCCACCAGTACCAATCTGCTACCTGCCAATCTCACCTTAGTAGAAGTGCCATGGCTGCAGGAACACCCTGGCACCCCATTTGAACAATCTGAATCCACTCCTGCAGCCACCCTCCTTAAGTAGGGACCAGCTCGTCTGAGCGCAATCGGAGGATGTCAACCTGCAATGCGTCCACTCAGAAGCTACCATGGATGAAGAAAAGATGAAGGACCTTGCGAAGGATGACTTCATTCTGAAGGATGAGGTACTTTAGTGGGTAACCCGGGAGTGGCATGAGCCCCCTCAGGTCATCCACTGGCTAGTGGTAGTACCCTCGTCCATACAGGAAGACCTCCGGTTGGAACATGATGTTATCGGAGGGCACTTCGGTGTCACCTGGACCACCCAGGCCATCAAAGGAAGATTCTACTGGCCAGGTCTATGGAAAGCTTTCAAAGCCTTCATGGCCTCATGCCCCACCTGCCAAATCACGTTAAATCCTAACAAAATCATCCCCAAGGCTCCTATCAAGAATGCTCCCTCTATCGGCATCCCCTTCTAGGATGTCATCATTGATTACAATACGCCCCATGGATGCATCAAAAGCAAGACGGGTAATAACCACTGTCTCACCATATTAGACAGATTTATAAGATACCCAGAGGCTATTCCCATCAGGGGTGAGAGCTCAAAGAACGCTGTGAAGGCCCTCATACAATTCTTCTGTCATTTCGGTTCCCCACCATGATCCAAAGTGATTAAGGGAAGCACTTCATGTCAAAAGAATTCTGCAACTGCATGGCCAGGCATGGCATTAAACATATCTATCCCACTCCTTACCATCCTGAGAGCCAAGGAATCGTGGAGCGATTCCACCAAACCCTCGGCTCTACTTTAGCCAAACTTGAGCATGAAGGAAGAGCATCCTAGAAGGAGAACCTACCCTACGCCCTCTTCTCTATCTGCCAGGCTCCCTCCGAGACCCTAGGGTACATCCTCTTCAAACTTCTATATGCTCATTCCACCCAGGGGCCCTAGACATACCGTACAAGGCCTGGGCCAAACTGGCAAGGGCAGACTGGGCAAAGGACCTGCCTAACATCCAGCTGAACTTTTGGGCCATGTTGGCGGTTGCTCAGGCCACAGAGGCAGCAACCCAAGCAGCGAGTGGGTCAAGCTTAATCTTAACAAAAAGACAAGAACTGGATTTTTCAATGTTAGGTATCAGGTCTTGGTCCTACAATCATGAGCCACTTGCCCCCCTCGAAACGCAGTTCACGGGCCCCCACAAAATACTTGGGAATTGAGGACCCTGAACTACCTTGTATATTGCAGGCGGAGGTGAGGTAAATGGCTGCACATCAACTTACTAAAGCCCTACCTGCACTGAGAAGTCTGACTTAATCTTGAGACAATTACCCCAGGAATCGAGAATCCCCAGTGTCAGGACATACAATAACTGTTAAGTGCACACCTGCAGGTAACCCAGGGCCACCTTGGATGCACTGACACCCTGGAGCACATAATACACCTGCAGGAAGGTGTCACTCCTATCGCCCAAGGTTACTATGGTCAATCCACAGAAAGCGAAGAGGATCCAGGAGCAAGTACAACTCCAACTGGAACTTGGCCTTATCGAGGACAGCCACAGTGAGTGGCCCCCTCCCCAAGTCATCTTGGTTCCTAAGGAAGGAGGGGGAGATATGTTATGCATAGATTTTCATAAATTAAACAACATAACCAAACCCAAACCATACCTCCTTCTGCAAATAGAGGCCTGCTTAGACAGCCTAGGCAGTGACCCCCTACTTGAGCAAAATCGATCTCAAAAAGGGATACTGGCAGGTGCCCCTGTCAAAGGGGTGGCACCCTCTGACCGCCTTCACCATGCCCACCAGCCTGTACCAGTGTTAAGGGATGCTCTTTGATCTAAAGAATGTACCTAGCTGTTTCCAGATTATAATGAATAAAATCCTGGCAGATATAAAGAACTGTGTAATGTATCTAGATTACATAGTCACCTATGCCCACTCGTGGGAGGAGCACATGCAAATCCTTGACCAAATTCTCACCGTCCTATAAAAAGCCAATCTTATCATCAACCTAAAGAAGTGCCAATTCTGGGTGGCTGAGATTACATATCTCGGTCAACAAGGAGGAAAAGGTAGACTGATGCCAAAGGATGCCAATATCCACGGCATTCAGGATATGCCATACCCAAGGACTGAGAGGGAAGCTCATCTGTTTGTTGGAATGGTACAATACTTTCAACGTTTCATTCCTAACTTTGCTGGTGCATCTATAACTAACCTCTTTCCAGGAAAACTACCCTTCCGTTGTACACCTGAGTGTGAATGAGCATACACCGACTACAACCGTCCCCCTTCTACATGGCCGTTGATGCCAGTGACATCGGGATTGGGGCGGTCATATTCCAAGGAAAGGATGAGGTTAGGCACCCGGTAGCCTGCTATTCCAAGAAGCTTAACCCAGCTAAAACCCAGTACAACACTTTTGAAAAGGAACTTCTGGATATGATTCTGGCTATGAAACAATTTGAATCCTATCATGCTGATCATAAATTCCCCTTACAGTCCTACTGATCATAACCCTCCTAAGTATTTCACAGCTTTTAAGAACCAGAACAAGCATTTGTCTCCAAGATTACAGCTGGAGAATCGAGCATATCAGGGGTACAGACAATAAAATCACTGATGTCCATTCCAGGCATCAGAGCTAACACCCTTAACAATGGCTCCCTGTTAACCCCCACCCCCCCGGAGGAACATGGCACTCCCTTCAGAGTGAAGAGTCACATTATTTCCGCTCATAATAGCAACCCTGAAAAGCGTAAGATACTTCCTTCTTTTGGATCTGTCATTTCTTCTAATTTACTATGATGACTCTGAGTGCCAAACCATGCAGCTACAAGTATGGAAATGTAATTTGTACTTAAATTGGAGCCACTAGGCCCTCGCAACTTCAGCCCCGTTGTACCCAAGTACCATGGCATCACCTAACATAAGCCCACGAGTACTTCATTCGCACCACCCAATCAAGGCATACTAACCGCATGACATGGCATAACAAAGTTCAATCTACATTTAAGTGCATAATTAACTCTTAGATATTACTCAAGTAATAATCTCATAAATTTATTATTATGTTGTTACATTAAGTCATGAGATATACATTCATGAAATACTTTTGATAATAATTTGCTGTACATGCTGCTTTAGAGTAGCAACAAAATTTACTTAAAGTATTACCTTCCAGCAGCAATGCTATTCTGCAATAATGTAATTATTAACACTGAGTAACATAATTTGCAGTTAACTTTACCTTAGAAATACTAATTTTAAGCTAATTAGCACAACAAAGGGTAAATAACTTGATGAGATGATATTAAAGTCAAGTTGCCTTGCTTATAGACATTGTCATTCAAATGAAGGTGTAATATGTCAACTTGTTGGGGGAGTTGCAATGGGAGATACCCTTCCCAAGTCAACTCGCCTTTCAAGAACCTTGTTTTTCAAAGAACTTAAAGTAAAATTATTTTGTCTAACTACTGACACCAATAGTTGGACATAGAGAAATTGCTCCTGTTCCAAATCTCTAGTTACTATTCCCTTGGCAGCCTTTTTTCCTTCCCCATAACTTGTGACTGTGTTAAGCCCTTTTCCATGTTACTAAGCCACCCTTGGAGATAATCCCAGCTTGTCCAATGGCAACCCACAAGGTCAAAGCCCTTACCACGTGGTCAACAGAGCTACCCATGAGGTCAAAGGTAGCACACTAAAAGCCATATGTCTACGATTGAAAATGGGCGACACTCTTGGAGAATGGGAAAATTAATCCGGCAGAAGGCACAAAACTGCCCTCACCATTTGCCTCAACAGAGACACTGCCTCAACAGAGACATGCTGCCTCTTGACCTCTGCTCATTTAGAGTCTCCCCCACCTCTCCCACGTGGCTGCCTAAACAGTCCAGTACCTTTCCAGTGCCAATTTCCCGAGTAGCCGCCCCACCATTACTGGTGCATCTATGAGGACTCATATCTCCTGGGTAAGGTAAAGTGACAGGAATTTGTGGTTTACCAGTCACGTGGTTCTTTTCCTTGTGCTAATCATTTTCCATTTTCCAAATGCAATTCTCCTTTAGACTGACTTTCTTTATTAACTTGTGTTCATAAGTGATTTTAACGGTGTTTTATAGCGAGGAATCTTGGTGCCATCAGCACACCATCGAACCCATAGTTATGCTAATTCCACCAAGTAATTGTATGCATTCTCCACTGCAGACAGACTTTTCTCGCAGTGGATCTTTTGCTTCAATTGTGCTTTATTGCCAATGTCATCCCACTGCAATCTAACCCTCGGTGCCATTGAATTGGAATTCCCAGCACCTTCATTTATCACCTTTGCATCATAATTTTGTACTTGGCAGGACCCCACTTACCTGTCTTAATTATCCCCGTCTTCTGAATTTGTTATATTGTAAATATATGTGATTTTGGTTAAACTAAGAGTTTATCTCAGTTTCGCCTTTCTAGTAAGGCCCTTAGCTCATTACCTTTTCTTCTTATTTTCTACTAGTCCAGGAATTTTAGTCAGATCAGCGTCATCCCTTGTGGTTAGTTATTTCTCCCTTGATTAGAACATAAATATATCTATAAAATCTCACATGTTTATTTCACTGAATTGTGATATATGCCTTCAGCTGAGAATAAAGAGTAAAATCTCAGTTGCAAAATCGCAAATGAAATGACAGTATACCAAATAAAGTTACATAAATCGATAGTTAACAAAGACGAATAATATAGGGGTTGAAGACTGATGCTTGATGGCTGATGGATATTCGGACACACTGAACCACAAAAAAAAAAAAGAAATATAAATACCATTCACTAGAATTTTGTCTCTATTATTTGGTAGTTTACTCAGACCAGTAAATCAAAACACTTAACTCTCATAGGGCTGGCTCGAAGGTTTTGCTTTCACTAGTGAAATTCTATTTGATAAAAGACGTTATTATAAATTAAAATCTTATAAACTGGTCTCTTTGGAAATGATGACCACGGATTAATTCTCCTCAGTGTGTCTCCAAACGCAGTTTGGGTCATGTGGGCTCATCATTAAATACCCATAGGCCAAACGAGTGTGGCCAATTCAATGACAAGATAAAATTACTTCATCGCGGAGTTCTTTTTGTTTTAAAGAATGCCATCATCAAACGGTGTATTTGACCTGTTTTAATTTCTTGTTATCAGATTCATTACCCTAACGAGCAATCGAGATTACAACATGAGCGGAAGGAAGAGGAAGATTATGCTTTGCGCAAGAATTTTCTATTTATCGGAATCACATTTCGTCACTGGGAGACTCGCTACTAAATTCTTACTATTCATTTCTATCGTCGATAATCATTGCAATAGTTAACGTTGGTACACTGCTAAGAACCTTTGAAGTGAGTAAAAATACAGTTTGTTTAAGATCAGTATTCATTAAAACGCAAAGCTTCCATCTACAGTTCAAGCTTGACAGGACTCAAAAATTATAGAATTTAACATTTTGGTTGTCAGACTAACAAGTCTAACTTTACTTTAACTTTATTAAATTCCCTGTTTCTTTTCCCTGATGGTAACTGAAGAATAGTACAATGGACTATTACGTAAATCACTGCCAACTTAGGAGAGTAGTTGTCTATGATCTGCATTTTGAAAACTAAATAGGATGGAGTCTTATAAAATTTAGAACCGAGTCGTTTAAGATTTTCCTTTTCCGATCAGTATTAATAGTAATAATTCAATTCACTAAATCTTTCGTCTTAAAAGTGGAAGAGAAAGTGGTTATGTTCTTTATGAAGACAAATCTCCCTTGTATCAATGGCTTCGTCATTTTTTTAATGCTATTCTTTTCACCTCATTGAATAAAATTTCAATACTTCCCTGGAAATCGCTTCTATTTTTCTCGCTTCATTCTCATGGGATGACAGGCGTAACATCCAATAATTCTTCTGCCTTTGGCACCCTGACTCCCTTTGATGAATTTCCCCGTTATAGCCTTCAGATCTGGCAGAGAGTCAGAGAGTCTGTTCCGACAAATCTGTTGTAATGAAAGCCCATCAAAACAGATATAATTATTTTATGTGTAATTTTGACTGTGCCTACGTAATTGCGCGGGTGAATTATCCAGAGACTTTCTCCTGACTGCAAACTTTGAAACTGGCTCTGTCCAGTTATTTTCTAACTCTTTCCTTTCAGAGGAACGCAGACATCTTCCTCGGCGGTTACACCCACTCCTTTCCTTTCCACCTTTTTTTCGGTTTTATTTCGTGAAGGCGAGATGATGGATTGTGGTTGTCTACCCCATTGTCTTTTCGATTTATAGAAAAGAATCCTTCTACGAAAATATTTTTTGGGAGCAATTATCTACTTTTTACGTAATTTCAGTTATTCTTTAAACACAATCCTTTTCAGTATTAAAAAGAATCCTGTAAACAACTTTACTTAAATTTTTAGGGTATGAATGATAATTGAATTAACACAGAAAAGTTACATTTGTTCGCGAATTCGATTAAGCCAACTAAGTTTTGGTGAGTTCCTTTACGTTTATGTGCATGATGGTTCATCATCAAAAGAGACAAGAGGAAAACTGAAGTGATAATGAAAACACTGAAATAAAAATGAACGCATTTGTTGAAAAACAAGCATCAAGGTAGGAAAGACTTAGGTACAGAGAACTTTACAGAGGTAATAATAATTATAAGCAAACTGATAATAATTCTCTAAGATATAACCAGTAAGGACGGTAAACAGAGCTGAAAAGCGAAAAGCATTGCTGCCGAAAGTATTTGTAAAATCACAAATGAAAGTGAGAATTACTGGTCGCAATGTTAAAGGCATATATTGTCGTAAAATGTAGGTGGTACTAAGATCTTTGCTAGTCAAGAATGAGACAGACTCTGTTTCAGGAACACAATGTTAAGAACGCTGAGAGGTTTGAAAACTTAAATCCTTGTTTGATAATTATCTTAATACTTTAGGATCTTTAAAATTAGGTACAGAGATTATGGTGAATATAAATATGCAACATTTAGTGCTAAATGAGGAAAGAATTACCTAAAGAAAACAGTATCTCTAAATCTGGACATATTCCACGATTTATTAGGGGTTCTTTATGTGTTTATGCCACCTAGTTTAACGAAGTATGATGACAGGTAAACATTTTATTGATAAGGCATGCTATTATCCAAGGGGTAAATCCGACATTCTGATTCCAAATGGTGAAAGCAAAAGGGATATGATACGATGGTGTCTGTTCAAAGAATAATCTATTCATATTATCATTAAATACAAAATATTTGTTCAGAAGTAAAAATAAAACAAAAACATAAAAAAAAAACCACGACATGATTTAGAAAAAGGGTCTAGAGTGATACAAGTTTGCTAATCTTCATACTATAGTGACTTGTGGTATGTGTGTGTGTGTGAGCAAGTTTACCGCCTTAAGGCCGCATGCGGCCTTCTGGACCATCAAATGCGGCCTTCTGCAGATTTCAGAGATAAATTTCAATAAAAAAAAAAAAACTTAGAATACCAATTACTTATACCAATCGGTTACAATAAAATTGGGGAAATCCAAGTACAGATCTCCTTCAAAATAGGTAAAAGCTAATGCTAAATTCGTGCAGTGCGTAAAATAAACGAGGGAAATAATCTCTTCACGTTATAAATCACTACTGGATAAAACGAAAACGGGAGACGTAGAAATGAGAAACAGAACCCACTTCATAAAAGTGTTTCATTTGTGCCAACTACTGGCTTATTGATCAAGTTTCCCCCTGAATTCTTCACATTCCAAAATTGTTCGAATCTCCATTTATCAACATAGTATTACATGAATAAATAATTTCGACAATACTTTTCTTTCAATACATAGTATGGATAACAAACTTTCATAACAGCGACGCCTTGTGAACGATAATTATCATACAAATACAACAACTTCCTCATTTGTATGTGTATAATTCCATAGGTATGATAATGCAATAATTCAGGGACGTATACATATATTTTAATAATGATGTATCATACAAACGATCGTCGTTCAAAATTGTAAGAAACCATAGAAAATGAGGCAGCTCCATCTCTCTTAGCTGCTTTTGGAAGCATGTAAGTTGAAACCGTGATGTTCTCATCACGTTTAATTCGCGTATCACTTGAGGAACGATGTGACACAAGTTGGTAAACTCTTCCATTTCAAGCTTTAGTTAGTGACTCTTTCCTACGTTTCGTGAGTGTATATGTGTCCATCTATCAGTCTTTGCAGTATTTTGCTGACTTGCTTTTTATCACGAAGAAGAATACAGTGAAATATTTAAAGATTTTTAAAAGCATGGCATCACCCTGAAACAATTTTCAGCCACACTTAGTTGAATTATCAGGGGCACCTGAAGATTTACAAATGGAGCTCATTGAGTTGCCTGAAGATAATATCCTGAAATCTCTGATTGACAGCAGGGAAGATTCCCTATTCTCATACTTGACACAAATCAAGATAACTGAACACCTGGAAGACCAGTTTAAAATGAATACCACTATGTTAGCCCGATATCAAAATGCTGTTTCAAAAGAAGCAAACTCAAAGAACTCATTAATTTGCACAAAAGGTAAATAAACTGTTTGTTTGAAAATAGTCTATCATATATTTAAGTTTTTTTGCTCCTGCTCTAAATTAGATTATGTAATATTTACAAAAGGTTTAAAATAGCTGTAAAAAACAGTTACTCATTGAATGCGGCAGCTGTGATGCACGATGAATTTCAATGTGGCCTTCATGCACAGAAAGGTTCCCCACCCCTGGGTCACTATGAAGTTTAACTAACATGTATCACTCTAGACTTTTTTAGTTTTTTTTTTTTTTTGCCCGTATATCAAAGTTAAGCCATGATTTTTTTGAATGTTTTTGTGTTAATTTTACTTCTGAATAAATATTTTATAATTGGGGATAATATGAATAGATTATTCTGTGTAGAGACCCCATCATATCATATCCTTTTTCATTCACCATTTGGAATATGATTGTCAGATTTAGATAATAGTACATTTAGATATAATAGTTACATATATATATATATATATATATATATATATATATATATATATATATATATATATATATATATATATATATATATATATATATATATATATATATATATATATATATATATATATATATATATGTATATATATATATATATATATGTATATATATATATATATATATATATATATATATATATATATATATATATATATATA
>NC_089753.1:64602005-64657005 GCF_040412425.1 Macrobrachium rosenbergii
ATTTCCTTATGAAGGAGAGCCTTCAGCTCCTAAAATCATCCCTTGTTCGTTGTTTTTATGATTTCTTTATGCAAGTCAGAACTCGTTGCTAATTAAATAAAGTTTCTAACACATTTATGGCCTGTAAAAAATACCATAAACCCAGGGAAATTTAAAAATTTATATATATATATATATATATATATATATATATATATATATATATATATATATATATATATATATATATATATATATATATATATATATATATATATATATATACATATATACATACACACACACAGTACAAATTAGTAGTACTAATGGGTTCTTTTACACTCCTCCTTTGACACCTATCAACAGTGGATCTGTGTTCTCAAAATGTTGTGTATCAATCAGTCCTTGTCAATGGCTTGGAAATAAAATTAAACCACCTCTTATTTTTACACCGTGGTAATATATATATATATATATATATATATATATATATATATATATATATATATATATATATATATATATATATATATATATATATATATATATATATATATATATATATATATATATATATATATAGAAATCATCAACACACAATCACGTGTGGAACAAAAATAAATTTCTGACTCACGTTGATCGAACCCAGGTTTCTCAGGTGGAAAGCAAGGGCGTTATCCACTGGGCATAAAATTTCAAAAGAAGTTGGAACCTGAGAGCAACTGCACCTGGGCAAGCTAACTGCACGAGTTGAATCAACTTCCCGACTGCAATGACCCAATAGACAACATTTCATTCTGAATACATCCCTTCTGAGTGAATAAGATAGTATCAACACACAATCACGTGTGGAACAGAAATAAATTTCTGACTCACGTCGGGATCGAACCCAGGTCTCTCAGGTGGAAAGCAAGGGCTTTATCCACTGGGCCATACAAGTCTAAAAGAAGTTGGAACCCTGTAGCAACTGCAAAAATGAATTACCTGGGCAAGCTAACTGCTTGCATACCAGCGAGTTTTCCCAACTTCCCTGACTCAGCAATGACCCAATAGACAACATTTCATTCTGAATTATCCCTTCTGAGTGAATAAGATAGAAATCATCAACACACAATCACGTGTGGAACAGAAATAAATTTCTGACTCACGTCGGGATCGAACCCAGGTCTCTCAGGTGGAAAGCAAGGGCGTTATCCATTGGGCCATACAAGTCTAAAAGAAGTTGGAACCTGAGAGCAACTGCACCCAAGGAATTACCTGGGCAAGCTAACTGCTTGCATACCTTTAGTTTTCCCCAACTTCCGACTCAGCAATGACCCAATAGACAACATTTCATTCGAATTACCCCCTTCTGAGTGAATAAGATAGAAATCATCAACACACAATCACGTGTGGAACAGAAATAAATTTCTGACTCACGTCGGGATCGAACCCAGGTCTCTCAGGTGGAAAGCAAGGGCGTTATCCACTGGGCCATACATGTCTAAAAGAAGTTGGAACCTGGTAATTGTGCAGTTTACCTAAGCACTCCCATTTTTTTTTACCATGTATTATGTTTCTCACTAGATAAATGAAAGAAAGTTAGATATGAGTGCAGTACTTCATAATAATTACTCAGTTAGTGGTCTGTTTAATGTTCAAGAGTATCCGTGTATAAAAAAAGAAAGAAATGCTGCTACCATGGTTTTTACTAAAACTCATTTTCCTGAAATTATGACGTAATCAGTGAAAAATCATATGACAACTTACAATGTACCTTATTAGACATTTCATGAACCGTTTAGCGAAATGAACTACATTATACGCAAACAGTATTATGATTTAACTATGTACGATCCTTAATAGCAATTGGATTTATTGTTGTCATTTTTAAAACATAATCATGGGTATTTTGATTGCTATTGATATGTAAGTCTGTATCTTGTAATATATCTGTTATTTAATTTAAAAAATTAGGCGAAAACGTCTGAAAGCAAAAACAGAGACCTATAAGGACATCAGGAAGAAGAAGTACGGGCAAATGTCTAAAAGGACAGATTATGTGCAAAGAAAGAAAATTAAATGTTATAAGGATTTGGAGATAACCTACTCCCTTCATTTAGGATGCAGAAGTGAGTGGGACATTTCAGGAAAATATGGTAGTGAACAGAGAATCTTTATATTGGGAATAGTTGTAAAACCGACCGACCAATAAACAACACAATTGAGCTAGTTGTTGGCTGGTGAATTTTACAGCACAACCAGAGAACAGGTACATTTAGTGCTCGATATGCAATTTCCTTCTTTCTGAAGGTTCATCAGTCTTATACCGGAGATAACTTTAACACATTCGGTTGACCTTTAGTGGTAAAATATGCGAATAATACTGAATGATATTCTCATCTGGTATCTAGTTATAATGAATCTTCGGAAGGTATGCAGGGGAAGTTTTTGTACCCAGTGAAGAGGTAAGGTTAAGCTACTATGTATTTCAGGAAGTTTGAGTCATCGTTTTTTGCCAATATCTTTCAAATTAACTGATGGATCGCTGTGTTACTTTGCAACGGTGTGTTTCACACCCTTCGCTAATTTTTGGTAATGAATTCAATTTCCAAATTCAGCTTTTTCAGGCACTTAACTCTTGAATTTGATGGGGTAGTCAGCAAAGTGATTAACACTTTCAGACTTATGAGCTTTCCATTTGTGGTGAATATGTTACTATTTAGAATAAAACATATATTGGGGTGATATTACACTCCTGGAAAATGTCTCTTTACCTGGAATATTTATCGGAAGAGCTTTCACTGGGAGATCAGTTTTTACAAGTATATTTCACAGATAATAATTCAAATATATTTAATTTCAAAGAGACCTTTTAGTTTTCTTATACTAATGTTTAATCAACTACCATAGCAAAGTTTTAGTAACAAGTCTACTCGACGTGAACAGGGAAACAGGCAATCAAAAGAGAACAGCTTTCCCAAAGAATGTCCCTTCATTACATACCTACGACCACACAAACAGGCAATCACCCTCGATTAGTTCTATTATACAGTATTATGACCTACCCGGGGGGGGAAGGGGGCGGGAGGAGGGAGAAGGAAGAGGGGAAGAATTGTGTTGGCAGTCCTACTAACAGTTCTACTATTTTCATGTGGACGTTCGTCTTCAAACAGAAGTGGGTGAACTGACATATATTACTGTGGTGACTGTCCCTTTTATCCAGGTATTACTGTTCTGCTGTTTTTATCCAGGTATTTGTGATGACTGTCCCTTTTATCCAGGTATTACTGTTCTGGTGTCCTTTTATCCAGGTATTATTGTGATGACTGTCCCTTTTATCCAGGTATTACTGTTCTGCTGTCCCTTTATCCAGGTATTATTGTGATGAGTCCCTTTTATCCAGGTATTACTGTGATGTTTTTATCCAGGTATTACTGTTCTGCTGTCCCTTTTTATCCAGGTATTACTGTGATGACTGTCCTTTTTATCCAGGTATTACTGTTTCTGTCCTTTTATCCAGGTATTACTGTGATGACTGTCCCCTTTTATCCAGGTATTACTGTTCTGCTGTCCCTTTATCCAGGTATTACTGTGATGACTGTCCCTTTTATCCAGGTATTACTGTGATGACTGTCTCTTTTATCCAGGTATTACTGTTCTGTTGTCCCTTTTATCCAGGTATTACTGTTCTGCTGTCCCTTTTATCCAGGTATTACTGTGATGACTGTCCTTTTATCCAGGTATTACTGTTCTGCTGTCCCTTTTATCCAGGTATTACTGTGATGACTGTCCCTTTTATCCAGGTATTACTGTTCTGCTGTCCCTTTTATCCAGGTATTACTGTGATGACTGTCCCTTTTATCCAGGTATTACTGTGATGACTGTCTCTTTTATCCAGGTATTACTGTTCTGCTGTCCCTTTTATCCAGGTATTATTGTGATGACTGTCCCTTTTATCCAGGCATTACTGTGGTGACTGTCTCTTTTATGTATGTATTACTATGTTGTCTGTCCCCTTTAACCAGGTATTACTGTACTGTCTGCCCCTTTTATCCAGGTATTACTATGGTAACTGTCCCTTTTATCCAGGTATTACTGTGGTGACTGTCCCTTTTATCCAGACATTACTGTGGTGGCTGTCCTTTTTATCAAGGTATTACTGTGTTGTCTGTCACTATTAACGGGGTATTATTGTTTTGCCTGTCCCTTTTATCCAGGTATTACTGTGGTGACTGTTCCTTTTGTCCAGGTATTGCTGGGCTACAATTAATGTGAAAATTTGCATTTGAACAAATAAAACAAAAACGGCATCATCGTATATCGTTTACATCGGGCTGCACATACAGCTACTACACTGTTGGTGGGGAAGGCACTCGCGGCTTCGGTTACTACAGGAAGCTGATCTCTGCTTATAGAAATTATCGATATAGTTTTTCAATGTTGCTTTTATTGAGGTAATTAACAGTTTTATTAATAAATTATAATAAATTCTAATAGAAAATTTACGTTAATGGGCATTTATTGTTGCAGATTAACCATATGCCTGACAACGCCTGGAAGAAAACCTGGAGCGGTCAGGTGAGAAATGACTATTAAGCCATAAAGCACCTGAAGGAAAACCTGATGGAACTACTAAAAACGAAAATTTCATTTGTGATGTCTGTGTTTGTATGTCTGTCACGGGGGTACGGGTTTGAAACCTACCCTGTTATCTAAGTTGGGTCAAATGATGGCCACTTGCCAAATTTTGTCTAGATCAGTCATGTGATTCGGATTTCTATAGCGCACTAACATACAAATACAAACACTCATATAAGTTTGCTGTAGGTTTCACCAGGCCTCAGAGGAAAAGAGTCAACGTGACTTAGATGTATTCATGACGATTTTCAGGACGCAGAGACAGGGGGAAAGCATCACTATATTTACAGAATTCTCACTTCTCTTACAAGAAAGGCAAGAAAGGGGACGAAAGAGAATATCTACATTTGATGGGGAACATCATACTTCACACCTTTAAAGTTATCCTATTCTAGAATATCCTATCCGTATCTAATGGGTGCTTCGCTTCTAACAACGGTTATTTTCGTCCCCAGAAAACGATTCGATTCATGCCGATTTTATCCCATAAAATTTCTGAAATTACAAATAATACTGAGCACCTCATTCAATTCACACTGATTATAAACCACAAGCTACGTTACTGCTGGTAGCTCTTTGCTTTTGGTCGCCCAGAACAGCATGACTCAAAAACTGGCGAAAGCCTTTGCAAAGTGTAAATTTAACTATTAATATCTGAAAGAAAAGGGTCCTATCAATGTGAGTCTGCCTGAACTCGTTTTCTTTTCTTTTACTGAATTACTCTTATTTATCGAACGAACAAATCATTACTGCCAAGTGTTTGCTTTCAGTGTATTTAGGAAAAGAAATCAAGTTTAACAGAAATTCAGCGCAGTGACTATATTATCCATAAGTCCTCCTATAGGAAAGATCCGAACACTATTGCTGACGTCTTGATTACGACATACAGTTAATAACAACCTTCAGTCTATTAAAGGTTACCTCAACAATTTCTTATGAAAACGATTTTTTTCCAGTTTCCTTCCTTGAGACTAAAATGCGCTATAATGTGACCAGTATAAAAAAAAATCACTAATCTATATATTGCTGGAAAGACTGCAGCTGTATTAATCATTCATGCAAGATTCCATCCTAGCTAGGCTGAGTGAAACGATATTTTCAATCCCGGTGTAAACGTTGTTATTAAGGGAACAAATTTGCTTATGTTAGCAAGAGGCCTTCTTCCATTTATAGTAGGTTATCTTCCAGGAATGCGACCACTGGTGTCATACTGATCGTGATCAATTTCAGCAATGACGGATATTAGTATAAATCAAAATATAAACGATTTGTAAATTATAATTTAAACATATCTTGCTAATCGACCGAAGGAGACACCCAAAGGGTGTAAAGATACCAATGTCATTTAGAACTTTCTTTCAAAACTAGAAGTCGATATCATAAAAAACAGAAAAGTGAAAAAAAGCATTCTTAGAAATAGTTTGAATAAAGTTAAAATATATAAAGCAAAAATTGCAAGTAGCTGAATTTTGAAAAAAAAAAAAAAAAAATGAAATACGGAAACAGAGTAACGTCCAAGGTTTGTGATTTCAGAAGGCTCAGGTCTGCTTCATTCCTTCGCAAAGGATTTTTATTATCCAGGAAGTTCCTGGAGCAGTTTTGCACAGTGCTAAAAGAGAAATGTTCGAGGAGTGAAACTACAATGAAAGCCTTGTAAACATACTAGGAATAACAAAAGATCTGGTAAACCTTAAAGAGTTATAGAGTATGTGACCTATTATATTGTTTCTAATGATAGTTAATTTTATTTTGGTAGAGAAACATGGAAAATTTTGCCATTCCGTATGGAGAGAAAACTAGAATATGACCGCAGAAAAAGAAACAGACCTGTTGCTGGGTAAAAAGAAAAGGTTATGATGGAAGATGACGCTTAAGTTGACGTATTTTCATCATTTATGTTTATTTTTTTACATAAAAACCCTCTTCAAAAACAGAAGAGGTTAGACGTATGCTGAATGTGTATGCAATGGTTAGGTTCTTTCTTCGAGAGAAGAAAGAGATTTAAATATCTTCTCTTGAGGTGTTCCTTATATGCAAGCGACGAGACACGTTTGGGAAAAAGTTGCCGAAGGTAAAAGACTGGGGAAACAAAAATTAGAACTTAAGAAACGTAGTGAAAAGTAAAAGTCGGATAAGTAAGGACAGGCGCCAAAGGGAGCAAAAGTCCTGGAGCAAAAGTCCTGGCTTGAACCACGGGTCTCTGAGCAACCCGCATAAACCTAGAAGTGATGAAAATTGTGTGACTATTTAGGTGACGAAGCTACATTAACATCTGTTTCTTGCCTCCTCCTTTGATTCTGTTCTCTGGTTGTCTCTTTCACGTCCTCTTATAAGGAGACCTTTTCAGTTCCTTTTCATATTTTTTATTTGTAATTTTCTGGTAAAGATTATTTTAATTCAGACAAGTCTTTTTTTTATATATTTGTCCCTTTCGTAGGATCAACAGAGAACTTGAGTCTCTCTTTGTGTGTGGCTCATTCACTTCAAGTACTTTTCCCATCCCTGATCCAAGAACTGCTTCCATCCATAAAGAGGTTTTCTTTCCATTCTTCTTGGTAAAGTATCCCATCATATATGTGTTTTTTTTTTTTTAGCTTTAACTCAATTACCTTATATCAGAATGATTTTAATCCCTCTCAGGAGGCTTATCAACAAAATTCCCTTGCAGGGTCAGAACTAAAGAAAAAGTTAGGAAAATGAATCAAATTAGCAAAATAAATTCTACTGTGAAAGGGGAGTTAAGTTCTCCTTTGAGAGGTTGAGGGTCAGGAAGGTTATAAACAAAATTGAGTTATAAATCCTAAAGCGGGAAAACATGCAGATTAAATTGAGGCTAAAAGACCCGGTTTACCAGAACTTCTTGTGTTAGTCTCTCAACTAAACAACACAATGGCATAAATGCTGTCTAGACAATTTATATATGAAACTACAGGTTAAATCGATCATTTTTTACTGTACATTATGATTTTTTAAATGATACTAAAGAACTAAATTAAGGGATATTTCTTTCTTAAAGATTTATTATTGGCTAAATACACTCAGTCCATTTCACGGATAGTCAGAATTAAAATACTGAACATCATTATTAGAAACTTCTTATCTAATTTCTTATTTATTTCTTTTTAGCAGATTTGTTACTGGCATGTTAACATAAAGGAAGACTAGTTCAACCTTTCCTTAGTTTCATTACATGTTTTGATTATAACAACTAAAATAACTTAGGACAGAGAAACAAAAAAAAAAATTTAATTATCTACAATTAAAAAGTATAAATTTTATTTTTGTTGGAATATGTTACTAGAACACATTTTTCATGTTTCCTACACACATTTAAAAAAAAAATAAAACACTCTTGGATATTCTGCACGTCTTCATTTTCTCCCTGGGTTTTCAGATTGTGAAAAAAAAGACTGATTCTGACTTCCAGGTATTTTCATTGTAATGTGTAGCCAATATCAAGTTTGTCTTTTTATTTGATTTTCTCAAAATTTTTCCTAAAGCGAAAGTGAAATATTGAAGCGACAGTTCGTTGATTTATGTTATAAGAATTATGGAATTCCTCTCAAATACCTAATGGATCATGTTTTTTTTATGGATAATGTTTTTACTATTGGAGAAATATGAAACACAAAAATGTTTCAACCTTGAGAAACCCTCATTTCTCTGAAGGATATTTGGGATATAGGAAAAGAATTTTCTCGCTGTCTTTCTCTCTCATGATAATTTCCACGTAACTGAAGCAACGTTGAATCTTATTGGTTTTCTTTCCAAACAGACTTCCCTTGAAAGAAGACTGGTGATACAGGATATAACGAAACAAAGTAGGTCGTTGATAAAAAAAAAAAAAAGAGTAATATAAGCTTATCGGGAAAACAAATTATGTCTAGTTCTTGCACTGTGTAAACGTTATTGCTAGTAATACTATTCACCAGAAGATGTTATCATTCCTGTTTTCAGCAGGTCTTTTGAGATGAGGTTGCTGGACCTTGTTCTTTTGATTGTCGTTTATGCTAAATTTTAACGGGATCCGATGGTGGAAGAAATCAGTCGAGCCATGGATCTTAAAGACTCTAGTCAACACTCTACCACCGAGCTATGCTATCATATGGACCAAGTTATTTGATTCTAGTCTATTATCATGCAAAAACAAGTAAAAAGGATTACATTCCTTTCAGAAAACTAAGATTGATTTTATTACCATTGTTTTACTGGAGCTGCTCAATATTGAAATGGTGTTGACTGGTTTTATAATCAATTTACAAAACAAGAGGTTTAAAAACAAAAAAATTTAGATGATGACTCCTCTCTCTCTCTCTCCCCCTCTCTCTCTGACAAAACGACTTTACATATAAATGAATCTCGGTTCACTTCTGAAATATTAACAAGCTGCAACAATCGAGTTGTCGATGTTCAAAAATTGACGATCATAGCTAAGGATTTAACATTAAATAAAATAAAAAAGGGCTAGGGCTGTAATTTGGTATGTTTGATGATTTGGTGGATGATTACCAATTTGCAGCCCTCCCTCAGTAGTTTTAAGATCTACGGACAGAAAAATGTGGACGACAGTCAAATAGCCATCTCAATGGTTTCTTTTACAAAAAACTAAAAATCAGTATTGCACAAGACTCAATCTTGCCAGTTGAACTTGTTGATTCAGCATTAACAGGCCAGAAAAGCAATATACGAGTTCTCATTTCTCAGAAATATCTCTCTGATCATTTCTTGGCTGGTCTCAGCAGGTGTTGGTCTTTCTGCTGGCCGTGTAAATAACCATTTAGTGTAAAACTTGTTCAACAATTTTCTGAATTATTCAAAAGGAAGTTCTGTTAATCTGTAAAAATGTTCTAAATAAGTTCTATGTTGAAGTTGTGAGTATATAATCAATGTTTTGGTTTCATATAAAGTTTATTAAAGGAAAGGTATTTCTGGAATTGACTTGTAAGGTTTTGGCAACAGCTTTGTTTAACATGTTTGTTGCTTTACCTGCCCTCCTATTACCGTTTTCAACTTCTATCACCTGGTTATTGTACCTTCAGTCAAATCGGTCAGCATTAACACAGCAGCAGCGCCAGTTCTCATCAACTTGTTCATGGCAAGCTGTTTGCTGGCCGTTTGGAGTTGTAGTTTTCCCGAGGATTCTGTTATCATGGTGCCAGTCTGTCGTCAACCCTGCGGTGTTTGGTTTTATGGAGACAATGTCACGGTGGTGTTTGATGGTCGTCCTCGAGAACGTTGATTGTGATCTCAGCGTCTGTTTGATATTATTGATGTCAGTTATATAGAAAGTGATTGGGTAATTGCAGCTCTGGTTATGTGATTTAGTGTCATTATTCATGTTTTTGAGCTGATGTGGCTCAAGTTATTTTTACATTATTACTGGGGTTACTGAGCGAGTGGATGGCTCTATTTACTGTTTGTTGACTGCTGTTGCATTATATTATGGTTTATTGACTGCTGTTATATTGGTTATTTTATTGAGTTGTTCAATTTTATGATTATTGTTGGCTGATTCCTGAGCTCACCAGTGTATATGTACAGATAATATAGTTAATAAATAGATTTAAGGCATTTTGATAGTTTATTTTACTCCCTCCTCCTTGAATTGTCATTGGACTTCCTCGTCACTTTAGTCCCGGTCTTAATTTTATCAAGAATCTGCAAGAACCAAAAATCGGTTCATGACAACACTCAACATACAACTAATCTACTTATTCATTAGATTTTAAGAGTAAATAATGTTCATCTCATTTGTTAACTACTTTTCTGATAAAAAAAAAAAAACTCATTCTTATACAAACTCTGCTGTGCAATCACAGTGACGATGAGGGACACAATAACTTTCAACTTTAGGGAGTAAGTTAGACGTTCAACTCCTTAACCTACACCTGTCGTACGTAACTTGGTATTCACGAAATAACTGAATATTCACTTATCTCTTTTAAGCGTTTTATGACACCTTTTTTTCAAGTAACAGCAAATATTCAAAGACGTTGTATCACGGAATTTCTAGACCTACCCTGAATTTCGAAACTGATGCCAGTCTATGTGTGGGTTTATCTCGGCACATTGATAAACAGCCCTGCCACCCTTTGAGGAATTAAATGTGAGTAACATTAATTTGACTCTTCTAAAGTAAGCTCTTTCCCAAAGGTGATATCGTCCATAAAGAAAGATATGATGAATTTCCTGTATGATTCCTTATTTTCTTTTCCTCCTATAATCTGCTCCACGTTTATGAATGTTTTTTGCATTCTTTATTCTTGGTCCAAAATAAGCCCTCCATTATTTTGTAGCTGTTCCATATAGAAAAAGGAAATCGGTCTATCATGTATGATTCATGCTCATTCGGAATTCTTTTTGACCTCAGCTGCTGTACGCCAGGAAAAAAGGATGGATGTTCCTCAATCTGAGTCTTATTTCTGGCATGTAGTTTGCTGTGACATTCCAAACAGGCTTAGTTTTGCTTTATAGCTTTGTTTACTACTACAGATAATGGGGGAATGGGTGAAGTCAATTTTTGATGAAGCATATATCTTCAGGTACAGGGCCTGACGGTTTTCTCACATAACTGCACATTTTCTTTTGGAGGAGGAAACAATGAATGATATATTCGAGAAAGGTGAGGCTATGAGACTGTGAGAAAGCGGCCGCTGAATGGTCAGTTTTTTATATCTGTAGTTCTGAGTGGTTAGTTTATCGAATTAGATATCTGGGAGAAAAATAAGTGACTCTGCCTTCCCGCTTAACATTCAGGAATGTGAGGGGCGTTGGGGCGCCTTTTCTGCTGACCTGGCGACAGATCTCGCCTTATAGGTTGTAACGAAGATGAGGTGGTCTTGAACTACTTCGAGGGTAAGGTGCTGCTGTAACGATGCAGCTCAAAGAATTACAGCCGATGAAGGTTAGTTGCTGAGTCGTTATTCCCACAGCATTTACTGTTTTCTCAGGGGTAATGCACCTTTGTTGAAATGTCAGTAATGCTTTTGTAGGACTCCTTCTGGTTGAAGGCAAGAGTGGCTTTTAGAAACACGAAATGACATTTGGCATTGAAATTTGTAGACAAAGTTATGCTATTATAAAACCCCGGGTGGGTGATATGTGGATTATGCAGTAAGAGGAAGAGCTTGGTGGCTGCATAGTTAATATAAAGTATGTTGCAACGTACAAGGTTCATGGTGTGAAGTCTCATCATCGATATTTCTACGGACGTCTTAGTTCTGGTTCATAAATCCTTAGTAAAATAGGAAGTCTGGGAGACAGCTCCTCTTCATGACAGAGATTCATCAAACTTGCTCAAGTATTCATTATTAACCAGGACTTAGTATTCCCATTTGGGTTTTGCGTTAGTAAAGGGCAGTGCAGGGCAAAGTGAGAGTACCCCCTCCCGATGTTGACAACAGACTTCTTGCACCTCACCGGGCACTCATTATCTCCGTCCAGAGTTCAGCCAAGTGCCTTTGATCTTCGCTTAACAAATGAATGACCACCAGTCATTGGTTCTCTTATATCTGTAAAATATTTGGATTATTAAATATGTATCATTGTTTGTTAATTTTCTTATCTTCGCCTGCCCAGCATAATATTCACATAATAAATGTTTCAGTTCTGTGAAAACCTATCCATTCATTCTCTAGAAGATAATTAGTTATCTATTAAGCCATAGATAAATTTCATTTCTCTTGAAGATTTAGATTAACGATCATTTTACCACCGGTAGAATTGCGAGTGCCCGTCTCTTCACTCACTTAATGTTTAGGAGAAAACTAGACATCAAGTAAAATATTTCTTTACATTTTCAGACAATATTGAGAGAGAGAGAGAGAGAGAGAGAGAGAGAGAGAGAGAGAGAGAGAGAGAGAGAGAGAGAAATATTTTATCCTCGGAAATGTTATTCAAAGTTGCAATAATTTCCAAAGAATGAAAGGACGTCAAGATCATGTGACATTTCGTTTACTCGTGCAGGTGTCAGTAAAAATTCATATATCTTTCATTTTCGTTCCTCTTATAAAATCTTTTGGAAACCAATGCAGAGAGGATAAAGTGAGAATAGTGGAGATATTTTTCATGAAAAGATCTTTTACCTTTAGCCATCTCTGGTCCAGCCCAGTCAGGTTGGAGGGAATGATCAAATCAAAATGCATGAGACGATCTCTTTCAAGTCATCGAAACGGGAGTAGGTCATAATTCGGTGACAAAAATCTTCTCATCGGTCAGTGTGTGCATGGAATGAGCTACACATCAAAGTGGAAAGGTATCTATCTATGGACGTTGATGGAAACTGAAACGAGTCTACGGTAAACATGGCATATTTGCCGTCGAAAAACGGTGGTAAATATAGCATATCAAAGGGACCTTCATTCAACTTTTATTGGAAAACCCCCTAACCGCCAAATATTGAATTGTTCCACACGGAGAAAAAAATCCACTTTTCTATGAAAAACTGTTGAATGGAAATAAGAAATAAAAATTTGGGTTATACATTTTCACAGGTGTTATTGCGAAATCAAATTAATTTTAAACCTTTCCCGAACGAACGCATTTAGGGGTACTATTATTTATAGTCCCATGTTAAATAATAGTAAAAAATACAAGTACGTAAAAATACATAAAAGGCACACTAAAATAACCTGTTTTTTGCTTTGAGCTTAATCTCCAACGGTTCTATCTTTTCTCCATCTCTTTTTTTCTGGTTATTTTCAAAACTTATCTTTACCTCATATCTATTTAATGCGGAGGTTGTCCTTTTGACACTTCTTTTCCTTCCATCATGATCATCTGTTAAAATTCGTTTGCATTTGCTTAATCCTGAAGGAATTGATACAGTTCAAGAATGTGTTTTGACCGCATCTCTTTGTAATGGGAGTCGTTTCTACCCCTGGTTTCTACCTCCTCTTTCATATTCTTCAATGAAGAATAACTTCCATTTGCGAATGGACTTTCCTTTAGTTATTCTTGATAAAATAAAATGAACACCGGTGTCCCACGAGTGATATAATTTGTACTGTAGCTGTGATGCACTTCTTCTGTTATACGATTTCTTTATTATGAATGTCAACATGATTAGTCCTATACTAAACCGAAGCGGGGAGACAGTTACGCAAAATGAAGTGAATAAGGCAGATGATGCCAAGAGGTGGGAAAAGCAAAAGACAAAAGACAAAATATTTTTTTGCTAATAAATTTGTATTCCCTGTTTCATTTACCTAACCGATTCCTTTAAAACAACAACCCTTCTATATCTTAGAGCATTGAGACTGAGAATAATTAACCGATTATGAGAAAATATAAAAATTAATAGTAGATAAAATTATGGACAGACATCAAATATTAGACAGAAATCTGTCCATATGGAAAACAAAAGAATTACCCGTAATATACGCGTCATGGATATGATTGAGGTGAATCAGACGATTAATAACTAAATTTGAGGAGCCATTGGCATAAAAAGACTTAGCTACTTGATTTATTTACCTTCACGGTAAGTCCATTGAAAGATAAATTGCCTAAGGTTCCGGCCACACTGTTCTTGTAATGTTTTTGTCATGAGATTTGTGCTGACCCACTTGGAAATGTATACTAAATTTTTTTTTCAATGAATGAACACAATATATAATAATTTTTTTTTTATTTTTAGGTGGGCACTAATACCTTTGTTATGGCCATAGTATATATGCCTCTTTATTGCCTATCACAAATATAGCTGTGGCTAAAAAGTATAAGGGTTTCATTATCCTTATTCCTTAATGGTGGGCAGGTATGATAATGAACCATTCCGATTCATTGGCTGTAACTATAGTAAGTAACAATATTTCAACAAAAATCTATAATGAACCAAGGCCTATAGTGTGGAAGGCCACTAAGCTGGGTATGCCACACCCAAGGTTAGCATTGGTTCGATTATCCGTTAAGGAAGATGTGAAGCAGGTGTGGTTTGGAATAGTCCAGGAGATGGCAAAACAAGTGAGAAGTGAGTACATACCGGGTAATAGGCCAAATAGCAGCCGCACCGCGGAAAGAGTATAGAAATTGTAGGTTAAGCAATAGAAGATCAACAGAGAGCAGAGACCACCTAGAAACATCATCCAGGAACAAGCATTTTCTACCAAACCACATCAAGAAGGCCACGCCATTGTCGATCAGGAGTCAACGTTCCGAAGAGGAGAAGGCAGACCTTCTAGTCGCAGAACACCTTGACTGCATCACCATGATCATTCTTCTTTATGTTCAGAGAAGCAACCAGCAATTGACAGCAGCCTCAGTCCACCGCAGGAAATCCACTAACAGGAAAAGAGTGTTCAGCAGACCTAACTGGGACAACAAATACAAGGTAATGAAAGCCTCTGTTGAGGAAGGTCATAAATACTATCATCATTACCTGAAAACCCTTACAGGTTCAGTGGGAGACAGTGAATACATACACACATCAAACAATACCACCAATGGGAAGACGCTACTAAATCAGTATGGAAAACGTCTCTTTAATGTAACATTGAATGTGCCAAATCAAAACAATGAAAAAGTGGCTAGTAATGAAAAGAATATATGAAATAAGGTGTGATTTTGGATAGTAGCAGACATGATTGTGGTAATGACAAGAATATATGAAATAATGTGTGATTTTGGATAGTAGCAGACATGATTGTAGTAATGACAAGAATACATGAAATAAGGTGTGATTACGATAGTAGCAGGCATGATTGGCAAACTAATTACTGCTGATAATTAGCCTGCCTAGAGAAAAAAAAAAGTATCTGCTTGTTATTGACTGGAAGGTAAAATAAAGGAAAATACAAAATAATGGTAAAAATGACAAATGCAAATTATCAATTTTTTTTTAATGAACCCAAAAGGGTTAAATACAGTATACTTACCCTTTACTGATCAGCGCCTTAAAATTTTAAATCGGCCTTTTGCTGTAGAGAGTTAGATGTGCAGTAGGTTCTCTCCACTCTCCCCATCCTGTGAACTTTCCACTTGAACTTTCATGAAACCCAGTTCTTTATGTACTTGCTTTATCCATGATTTCCTGGTGCATTTTGTTAATTCCATTTCACAGTTGTGTCAAAATACGAAACCATCTTAACCCTTAAGAACTCATCCCATTCTCTAGTTACTTAATGAGCACCACATTTCCCCACCACTTCCTCTCTCAAAATATCTTCTCGCTGCACTCTGGCAATGAATGTTAACATTTCATGATTACAGATTTTTAAATCTATAGTATTTTCTTTATCAGTGCTCATTTTCACAAAATAGGATAGTGCAAACCTTATCTAAACATCTCAAGTGGGTTAATGCATCTTTTCTTAGCAACATTCACTTCAGGGTGTGATGTCCCTGCCTACACGAGTTAGGGTAGAAGTTAGGGTAGAAGTTAGGGTAGGGTTCCTCCTACCAATGGGTAGGAGGAACCCTTTAGCCTTAGTTATTGTACCATGAACTTCCAAGGTAATGGGTTTGAGTTCATTTGCTTGACGGTACATCAGGCATTTTTCCTCTTTTTCGTTCATTTGCCTATTTTATCAAGAATTGTATAGAACAGGATGATGAGAAAGAAAAAGTTGCTTGTTGGATTATCAGGAAAGTGTCTTCATCTTTACCAGTCTTTTTCTTCTGAGCTTTTTATAATTTCTAAATCCATCCTGACTCTCCTTCCCCAGTTGTTGTGGCGACCCTGGCAGGTTTCATATTTGCCTTGCAAGGCGTGTCGTCCCCACCTTGTTGACCACTTGCTTCTGGCACTTTTTTCTATGAAATATCAGCAGGTTTATTTATACTTTGAACAGAAGTTTTGTACATAATGTAAATACTGTTGTTGCTGATGTTATTATTATTGTTTATTGTTCTGTTGATTATTACAATGTTATTGTTGTTATGAGTCTATTTATTAGTTTCGCCACTAATTTTATATTGTTAATTTTAATTCTTTCAAGAAACACTGAGCTGAACCCTGGGTCTGTTACTCATTACTGTAAGAAAAACTGTAGAGTACTTTACCCAAATATTTGGGGCTTAAGGTCAAATCTTCTTGATCTCCAGTGTTGTGCCCGTAACTACGATTTTATGTTCTTATCTGAGACACCTGTAAGTGGTGACAACTCAAAGGTTTAGTTCTTATTCCCTGGGTTTGATGGCCCAGACTTTATTTATTATCGTTACATTCCACATGCATAAGGTATGGATGTAGACACTAAGTCTGGATAACCTATTTATCATCAGAAAAATTTGAAGTGTAGTTTCCATGAAGTTCTTTGCTTTAAAATTTTCAATAGGTTCTACAATACTTACGTTTGCTGCTGACTGCAATCCAAATATCGACAATTATATATATGACTGTCTCTTGGTAAGGATTAGTATGGCTCAGTTACAGGATTTAAAAGCTTCAATCGTTATTTGTGGAGACTCTAATGCAAAGCACAGCAAGTGGCTAAATTCAAATTCTATGGATCAACACGGCTGGATTGCTCTTGAGCTCCGTGTATCCTCTGATTTTGTGCAGCTAATCGAGGAACCCTGGCATATTTCTTGTAATAGATTAGACCTCATATTCACAGATGTTCCAGCAATTGTCAAGTCCAAGGTCTACAAATATATAGGCAATTCTGATCATTGTGCCATTGAGATGGACATATCTATTAATCAGTATACCCTTAATCCCATAACTGGAAAAATGGTCTGGCTGAAATCTAGAGCCAATTGAGATCACAAGAAGAAGTTAAATGAAATGCTGATGGTTAAATTAATATGGTATGTTCCTAGCAAGGTCATCAAATTCAGGACAAATTATCAGCCATGGTTTGATGATACATTTAGATAAGCTTACCATGAGAAATAGAAGAAATTCAACACATGAGGACAAAATCATTCACAGGAAAATTACACTATTTTTGATGAGCTTGCTGTGCTGGAATAGAGCTCACCATACAGCCGAGACAAATTGTCATAGAACTTTAAAGAGGAAACTTTGGGGAATTATTCAGCCTCATCTGTGTTTGACTAACTTGTCATCATCTATCTTTGGGTTAGACTCGTCTTCCATTCCACCACTACAAATAGATGATGGTAGATTGGTTACTGGCCCAAAGCAGAACTACTTCATTGAGCTTTTGATTGAAGCTAAGCAATCAGCTGAGGGTGTCCCTCCCTCTGATATTTATCATCCTGAACCTATTCTCACAAAATTTGCATTTTGCTCTAGGGAAGTTAAGAAAATTCTGGATAATCTCGATAGCTGGGGTGGAGAAGATCCTGATGGTTCCTTCTCTTTGTTTTTGAAAAAGTGTCTAGTGTGTTATCTCTCAATATTAGTAGATTCTATAGATTTTTATGTCAACATAGTATCTTTATGGATGAGTGCAAACCTAGTATTATAGAGCCTGTTCCAAAGAGTTGCACATCCGTAGACTGCAGTAAATACAGGCCAGTTTTCACTCTCCCTGTGCTCTACAAGGTTGCAGAAAAACTTATTTTTAAGCCACTATTTAAATATATGGAATCTAAAGGATTGTTAGCTGATAGTCAGTATGCATATAGGAGGCAGTTAGGTACCTGTGATGCTCATTTAGACTTGACATGCCATTTACAAGAGAACCTTGATGAGGGTTTTGAGTATAGAGTAATTAAAATAGATTTTAGTGCTGTTTTTGATTTAGTAAATCGCAAGCCACTTATTTAAAAACTTCAGATCTTGGAGTGGGTGAATAAGTTTTAGGATTACTTCAATAGTGAGTTGCTGTTGATGGGATCTTTAGTTAACCAAGACCTACTGTGTCTGGAGTGCCACTGGGAAATGTTCTTAGTCCACTGTTATTTATATAGTGTATACAAGCGATATGGATGTCGCTCTGGAAAACGAAATTGCTCTGTACGCCGAAGATGCAACACTTCTGGGTGTAGTAAAGTCCCCACTTATGAGAAATTAAGCTTCCCTCAGCCTCAGTCGGGACACGGACCGGATCAGTGAATGGTGTATTCTGTAGGGTAATGAGGCTGAACTCCAATAAATGAATACACTATTGATTAGCAGATCTCGTACAGATTTTCCACCATATCCTCCCCGTCAATCTGAAGCTTTAACTATTCTAGCTGTTACTTTTGACTCACATTTTACTTTTGAGAAACATCTAATGAAAGTTTCAGCAAATGCCGCAAGAAAGTTAGTTATTGTTTGTAAGGTCTCACATACTTCTAATAGTCATAAAATCAATATAACCTGTTTTAGGTGATTTGTGCTTCCTTCACTAGAATACTGTTCTCCGGTGTGGATGCCTGCTTCTGTCAGAAATTTAACTAGTTTAGATGGAGTTCTTTATGGTGGTAGATTTCTGTTTCCTGACATTAGCAGTTATGAATTGGATCATCGACGGATGGTCTCTTGTTTGTCAATTTTTCATAAGTTGTGTTTTAACAGAGATCTTTCACATTCACAATTTAGCCCTGATCCACTTTTCCTGCCGAGAGCAACTAGATTCGCTGAACAGTTACATAGGTTCTTCATTCCTCACAGCACTGGACTGTGGAACAGCCTGCCTGAGGATGAAGTGCAAGTGAAACTTCAGAAGTTCAAACGAAGATGCAATGCATTACTATTCTAATACAGTTCTCCATGTATTTTAATAATTAAATTGCTTTTTATTTATTTATTAATTCGTCAGTTTATCTGTTCTTTCTAACAACTTATCTCCTCTTTCTGTATTGCCCTTTACCTTCTGTTACTTCTTTCGAATGAATATATATTCGTGGAAAGCTTGAATTTCAAGTCAATGGCCAATGTGGGATTGCTCCATATGAATAAGATTCATTATCTGAACAACAACAACAACAACAACAACAACAACAACAACAACAACAACAACAACAACAACAACAACAATAATAATAATAATAATAATAATAATAATAATAATAATAATAATAAAAATAATAATAATAATAATAATAATGATGATGCCACTGCTTTACAATCTAGTGTTTCCCCGAGGTCAAATGAGCACCAGGTCACTTAAAACAATTTTTCCCCTCCAACTCATTTTGCTATTAGTGGAAATAAGTAGGAACAGAGAGAATGAAAACTAGCATCTGGGCACTAAAGGTGCAATAACTTGTCCTAGTGCCATTAAAAAACAATTATACCTTTATTAAACTAACTAAATTAAATTATGCAAAAATGAAAACCATGAATAAAGTTCTTATAAGCTAAAGGGAAGCATCTCTAAAAACATTTTCAGAGGATCAAAAAAGTCAGTCGCTCACAACAGTTGTTGAACACAATGCCAGCAAGGATACATTTGTATCAAAGACTAATAGTTAGCAAATTTATGTAAAATTCACCCCTCAACCACTTATAACAAGGGCTTAAATGAAGAATGGCTATAAGTTAAGTATATCTTAGTTTAACCAGACCACTGAGCTGATTAACAGCTCTCCTAAGGCTGGCCCGAAGGATTAGATTTATTTTACCTGGCCAAGAAGCAACTGGTTACCTAGCAACGGGAACTACAGCTTATCGTGGAATCCGAACCACATTATGACGAGAAATGAATTTCTATCACCAGAAATAAATTCCTCTAATTCTTCATTGGCCGGTCGGAGAGTCGAACGCTGGGCCAACACCGTGCTAGCCGAGAGCTCTACCCACCCCTCCAATGAAGAACTTAGAATGGCTATAAAAAGATTATATCAAACATGAAATAAAATGAAAAATTAGTAACAAATGTTTTAAAAGCAATTCTCAGCAAAAATAAAGTTACTGGTTAATGAATATCTGAGGGTCAAGAGAACATGTTTGTGCTGAGACTCACTACCCATCACTTCGTTATCTTTAGCCTGTACCATATACGATTAATAGGAATGTTTAAACAATATAAATTTTCAGAACAAGAACAAGAATATAATCTGGTTTCCTCCGAGTGGAGACAAGTTGAATAATAATACTTAGAAAATATTCAGAAATTCTGAGAGCTCGACATCTATGAATTGCTTAAAAGGGGACTGCAGAAAGGATGTGTTCTTGGAGAGGGAATGTAATTTTTATCTTTCTTGATCATTTTGCAGAATATTTAGCTGTTTTTAGCAGTATGAAACGAAGAAATACATTCGAGGGTTAGTTATGGATTTGAGGGAATGAAACCAACGCCAGAAGTTATGCATTGGTCACCCTAAATGGTTGTGCCTAGATTTAAATATTAACATTTGGGTAAAAAAAAAAAAAACTGAAAAATATTTAGCTTCTCAGTTAATTGATCTGGGTTAATAATTTCTTGTTATAATATCTAATATTGTCTGGTAATCAGTACATGTACTGTAAGTGTAATTTATCCTTATAACAATATATAAACACGCCTGCACTTAAACGTGGACAAGTAATTCTTTGACAAGTACTCAACCTGGGGAAATATGGGATAATTACAAAGTTGCACTTCCATGATACACTGAACGTAAAGATGAAATAATTGGAATTTCTGTTAAGCTGTTACTATGCAGTGGGCTTCTTATACTACCTGGTCTCGCTCACAACGGACCCAACACAAGACTATCCCGGACAGTAGCCATCATAGGTCGTTGTTTTCTCGTAAACTGAGATTAGATGGAAGAACACCTATGGGGATTGCAAAAACATAATATTGCAACGAGCATTGAGCCATTACATGTGAAGAATTGCTTTCAACTGGAATATTACACACACACACATAGGCGATTATAGGATTAAAAGTACCCAGCACACAGATATAATATAAATACAGCCGGATTTCGCGTCTTCTCATTGTACGGATACTTGATAATGTGGACTGTTTGTCCAAGAAAGTTTGTAACTTTTTGCATAAAAACTCCATTAGATACCATCCAGTTTGAATGAGGTCCTTTTAGTAACACACACACACACACACACACACACACACACACACATATATATATATATATATATATATATATATATATATATATATATATATATATATATATATATATATATATATATATATATATATATATATATATATACTGTATATACATATGTACAGGGTGTTTCTGAAATTAGAGCCCCCCCTCTACAGCATAAACTAAAATTGATATGGACAAAAACAAAAGTAATTCAGAACAGGTATTTATTTAAGTACCTCTCTGAGTATTTAATGTTTTGTGTGGCCTCCATCTGCCTGTAAAACAGCCTGCAATCTTGAGGAGTATCATTTCAGCAAATCGCAAAAAAGCTGAGACTCAAACTCCATTTCCCTGAGCACTTCGGTCACCTCTCTTCGCAGGCCGTCAAGTCTTGGTATACCATCATAGTTCACTGTGCACACTTCAACACGATCCTTTAAGATACTACCAATGTTTTCATACACATTAAGGTCAGGGGAGCTACCTGGAAATTCACTTGACGAGAAGAAATCGATACCACTTATTTCGAAGCAGCTCCTGTGTCTGAAGAACCTTGAAACATGGTGCCTTATCATGCAAAAATGTGACTTCTTCAACAGATAACACATTTTCAGGATCTTTGAAGAAAGGAAATACTCCACCAGTAAGCACAGTTTCTCTGAAGTATTCACCATTCCATGACTGTCCTTTTTCTTTGATGATCCACATAACCGTTTGGCTGTGAAACAGAGAAAAATTCCCAAACATTCAGGATTTTCACAGCTTGGCGATAGTGCACGTCATCGCTGATATCATCCAACTTTGCAGCCCAAATGATGTCATCTTTATGATTTGGCTTCCTGATTGTGTAAATGAAGAATTCATCCGATGCGGCAACATGGAGAAAGTCAGCTTCTTCCCAATCTTTAAGAAAAGAACCACAAAACCATGCACGGTCTTCTCTCTGTTGCTGAGTGATGTTTGGTTTGCTGATAACATGAAATGGTTTGATACCAGATTTTTTAAACTCACGATATACAGCACTATAACTTCTCCTCTTTTCCCTTTGTGTTTCTAGTTCAAACGCCGATTTATGTAAAGACTTTCTTGGTCTACCCACTGCCTTAGCTATGATGTCTTTTGACTCTGGGAAAGGACTTCAGGCCTTCCAAGATTCTCACTCTTTTCGCGATGACAGTCATATGGATTTTTGTTCCAGTTTCTTTTAACAAAGGATTTATCTCTTTTAATGTATTTAGCTATCCAGGAACGAGAAATGAAGGAGGCACCAGCATCCCTGGCCTCTCTGAAGGTTATAGCCCAGATTCAGTCAATCCATCTGATTTCCTCCGAGTCGTTCGTCATGGCTGTATCTAACTCCGTCACTCGGTCTGAAAATACAAGAAATGTAAAATGAAAAATAGCTTAATAGAAACTTAAAATAATGTACTTAGAGACAGGCTATAGCAGAAAACTTCATAACTTTCCATTTGTTCTGTGGAGGGGTAGGCTTTAATTTTAAACACACACACAACACACACACACACACACACACACACACACACACACACACACACACACACACACATATATATATATATATATATATATATATATATATATATATATATATATATATATATATATATATATAATATATGTGTAAGTGCATACATACATACAAACGTATATGAATACGAAAACACATTCTTTTATTTGTTGATAACGAGGCCAACAAATTTCAAAGGTGTTGTGATCTTTTGCAAGGAATCAAATTCTGAAAGTTTTCATGACTAATTCAATTCAGTAACAGTTATTATTTTTGTTTGTACTCGCACACGCTTTGTATTATTTAATAAACTCCTTGGAGCTTTGTTTACACTGTTATATAACAATGAAAAAGCAATACTGTAAGTAAGTATTACATTGAAAATTTACTTTGTGATAGTGCTAAAACAATTATATGGCGAGTAACATAAAACATTATTGTTATTACGAACATTAACATAAGTTAGAGTTTTATAATTTGATGGATAATTCATTACTGTCTCTAGAGCTTCTCTTATAAGGATAGCATGACAAGGAAAATTAAAGTTAATTCAGCATTAATTTTTTTGTTTCAACATTCATATCTTTCCATGAGAATTCCTGTTTTATTTTTTACTATTTCGACACTGAAACTCTATGATATGACCTATTTTCATAGATTTAAACATAATTTCTTGAGCTCAGCTCTGCCTGTAAGTACATCTTAGCACAGATAAGTTTCTTGACGTCAGGTTTTGCTGTTGGTTGATATCCATTCGTGAGTTTGGTTATATCTCTGAGCAGACAGCAGTAAATCATTGGAAACCGTATACTTGTAAGTCAGTTCGTGTCATATTTAGAGAAACTGAAACGGCTCAACAATTAAAATAGTCAAATCTTGTCTCACTATGGATGATATAAGTCCTTGGGAGAATTACTTTATTTCAAGGTTTTGCTTTGTCTATGAAACATAGCACAATTCATCTAGGTTTCTGCTCCACTGCCGATATTTTTAAACAGCTAGGGTAGCATAAAAAATGTAAATTGGGTTAAAGGTTTTCCAGGGCCAGTGAAGAACCTAGAAATTTCTATACAATAGTCATTTCCTCCTTCTCTATGCTTTGAAGAAATATTCCTTTTGCCAGAGATGACCCTGAGCGAGGCCAGATAAAACATATGACGATCTTCTATTAATGGCACAAATAGTAACCAATACTGTCAGTGTTCTTTTGATGCCTTTCCATCCTAAAGTCTTGTAAACATTCTATGCAAATTATAAAAGTGTCTTATTTGTCATTATTAGCAATCGATGTTAGAAATGCCCCAGTTTCTTTCATGGTGATGATTTTTCTCATAAAGCGACTGGTTAAATGTTGTTTGATCCAGTTTACTTTCATGGCATTCCACAACGTCATCAAACAGGAACCGAACATTTGCAGTGCTCAATTTTCTTTTGGTGATTATTCAGTCACCTTCTTGAACAATCACATTGTATAGGGGAATACCTGTGATGCTTTTTACCAACATGGAGCCACGTCCAACTATTTCAAGAAAAAAAAACACAAGATACAGACTTTCTTGATCGTTCACCACGAACTGATGGAAAAAATATCCCAACAAGTTTAGAATACTTATGAAAAACAACTCTTTACCCAACTGAAGACCAATGCTTGTTATCAAGGAAGGTTCAAAGAAAACTGTCTTACATGAGAAAGAACTCCCCTTTGTATAACAAAAAAGCATCATTGGCAAGCACAATATAAGAATATTTCCTTTAGCACGAGATGAAGAGGCTCCAGGAGTGCAATGACGATTCTATCAAATTTGTCTTGAATCATACTGATTTCCCCAAAAGAAACAGGTTAACATGTTCTCCTTTTCCATCCTGTGTATTTTCCTACATCATAGGTTTGTGATGACTGTAACAGATGGTCCTAATGTGATTTCCAGTTTATGGGTTCCGGCAGTTTAGTTAATATATCCAGCCCATAATCTCCAACCTCACAAGGGAACTTGGGCAGTAATTGCCACATCTGCACACGTATCCATTGCCTTTTCTACTCATTTGGTTTGGTCTTTTGTTGTAGGTCGGATTTTTCGACGATCACTGAGGATGGGACTTCTCTACACACACATAATGTTCTATTATGGCCATATCACCCTATCTAATGATTCCATGTGGGTGCATTCATGCTTTGATCTTTGCTTCCTTTTTGTCTCCATTGAGATTTCTACTCCTAAAATTTGCAGAATAATGTCTATAGTAAAGGCCAGTATGCTAAAATGTGCGAGGAACGGGTGGAGTTTTTCGTGTTCTCTAGGGACAAGATGTTCATGATCTCAGGCTCAATTCACACCATGGAAATTAAAGCAATCAGCAATCGACATGCCGTGTTTCTTTTTAACTCTCTTCTGAAGAATCTTGCATCCAAGAAATGTGTCAAACTCAACAGATGTTCCACAGCAGAATGCTAACTTTTCTTTGGTCGTTTACAGTAACTTCTACTCTCACTCTCTCTCTCTCTCAAACATAAATGTACTGACCTCGACTTAAAAGGCTTTTATATATATATATATATATATATATATATATATATATATATATATATATATATATATATATATATATATATATATATATATATATATATATATATATATATATATATATATATATATATATATATATATATATATATATATATATATATATATAAAGTAGCATGATTTACAGCATGATTTCTGAAGTTAAAGGCCTCTGGATTAGATAACCTGGATCCTGTATGGCAGCAAGCTTTTATGAGAGTCTATTAATACCCTCAACAACCTCCTCGTACACCCACATATGTTCCGTAATTACACCTCGGACAAGTGTATTTATATACAATATCGGATGCGAAGAGGGCGCTGAGACAATCCTTAACTGTGAAAAATGAACCAACTGTTAGAGGATTCTTTGGTAGCAATTTTACATTCAAAGCAAAAAACATTCTCTGAATGAGAGAAATCGAGTTTCTTAGGAAAACTTGCAAAAAAATTAGTAGCTCTTGTGTTTTTACATGCTTTTGTTTAACTTGACTTCTGTGTCTGTCTGTCTGTCTGTCTGTCCATCTGTTTGGGTCATATCTTGTAACTCATTTTTCTACCTGTTCACTTCGTCGAATGGACTTGAAATTTTGCATGGTTACTCAATCCCGGTGACAGTACAACTTTACCTGATCGGTAGGTAAGCAGTGACCTCTAGTGACCACACAGTGACCTCTCCCAGTATATCAAGATTTGTATGAAATTTCTCGGATTTTTCATACCTCCTTTGACTTGGTAGAATAAGTTGATAACTCTATGGATTTTTAAACCTTCTTTGGCTACAGTCATAAATCGGTTAAAAATTTTTGTCAGAACTAAAAGTATAATGTAAAAATATTTTTTTCTAAACACGTTTCTATTAAAATGCACTTAAAAGTAAAAAATAATTTTTTTGAGACATACTAGGATTTTATTACAATTAGTCATGTCTATAAAAAATGTGGGCTCCAAACTTGGAAGGAATGCTACAAGGAAAGAAATATATATATTTTTATTTCTTTAGCATCTCCTTCCATGTTTAACGCCCATGCTTTAATTTTTTTAGATATGATTAATTGTAAGAACACCCTGGTGTGCCTCGAAAAATATTTTTTTTTACATTTTAGTGCATTTTAATAAAAGTGTTTAAAAAAATGTGATATTTTTTTACATGCTTTTATTTTAACTTGAATTCTGCATCTGTCTGTCTGTCTGTCTGTCTGCTTAGGTCAAAACTTGTAACTCAATTTTTGACCTGTTCCTTCATCCGATGGACTTGAAATTTTGCAAAAGTTACTCGATTCCGGTGACTAAAAAACCTTACATAATCAGTAGGTAAGCAGTGACCTCTAGTGACCCTACAGTGACCTCTTCCGGTATCTCAGGATTTGTACGAAACTCTTCGGACTTTTCATACCTTCTTTGACTCGGTAGAATAAGTTAATAACTCTACGGATTTTTCATAACTTCTTTTGCAACAATCATAAATCGGTTACAATTTTTGTCAAAACTAAAAAGTATAAAAAAAAATAAATAAACACGCTTTTATTAAATTGCACTAAAAGTATTTTAAGAGACACACCAGGATTTCCTAACAACTAATCATGTCTATAAAAATAAAAACGTGGGCGCCAAACTTAGAAGGAAATACTACAAGAAAAGAAATATATGTTATCTTTAGCCTATTTCTTGTAGCATTTCCCTCCAGTTTTAGAGCCCACATTTTTTTATTTTTTGTAGACATGATTACTTGTAAGAAAATCCTGGTGTCTCAAAAGGTTATTTTTTAGCGTGTTTTAAATATTTTAATTTTCTTATTAACCTTAAATTATAGGCTATTTCTACCCTCGTCTACAGGGCACTGACTCATATATGCAATTGGTCCTTATTTCATACTTTTCTTCATCAGTTATTACAAACAAAATTGTTTCTCAAAGAGACATGTGGATTAAGAGCTTCTTTATCAGTGCTGATTGTTCCAAAATGTTTCTTCCTTAAGGCACCTATGATAAAGCTATTAATATCCCTAGATACCGTTATATCAAGAATGGGAATTTTATTATCCATTTCTTCCTCCAATGTAAATTTGATATTAGGGTGCAGTTTGTTGACAAACTGCAAAATTGATCGGAGTTGTGTTAATGTTGGAATAAAACGAAGGTACCGTCGACATATCTACGACAAAACAAAGGTAAAAACCTCAGGTGAAAATCTCCTCGAGGAGCTCCTCCAAGTAGCACATGGCGATATTGTCAAAAGGCGGCCCGATGACGAACCCATGGCCATCCCCGCTAACCCGTTTATTAACATTACCATACGGCCAAATGGTTGCGTCCTGACCAGATGCTATTTCCTACCATCACCGTTATGAGCAATGACTCACCCTAGAGGTGGGGTGTGTTGGGGTATGGGTTGCGCCCCTTACAGCGCAAGCAGCTGGGAACTGATAATGGAAGAGCAAGAAAAACCGAATGCTTTACTCCAGCGCTAATGGCCAGGAACACACAAACCAGCAGATAAGTCGTGCTAAGACACACACATCACGCAGGGAAGGCGAAATTAAGATAAGGAGTGTTTTCCGTGATAACATTTTATGAGACCATCCTCTTAATGTACGAAGCCTGTTGAGTGCGCCTAGATTTATCTCAATTTATGATTTTTGGAGGCTATGACTACTTAGTGTGGCGGATCTGGAAAGCCTCTGACTCGTGTCTTACATTAATCATTATACGATGAAGCTCGTAGTTTTAATATTCACTTACTACGACAGGCACCGTATGTTTCAATGTAAAATAAAATCACACAAACCGGAAGCGGGGACAAACAATTACTCACCAACACACACGCAAGCACTTCCTTAAATTTTCCTTAATAATGGTAGTTCTGTAAATGCAATTAAATTAATGCTCTAGGGATAAACTATAACATGAATTTAATTGCATTTATAGATCTACCAAGATTATGCATTAAATGACATATTTTCTGCGTAGTAAATAAAAAGGACAGGATGAATTGAAATGTAGAAAATTAAAACCATCAAATTTACCTTATGTCAGTTTATGACATGAACGACACGGGAAGTGTAAAAATAGAAATAAAAGGATGAACACAATATAGTTCAAATTAAATAAGAAAACCGTGTATGTGATAACAAACAAATATGCTAAAGCATACAAAACAAAAACGAGATTATCCTAGTTATTAATAAAATGACCCCTTAATTGATCCTTCAGTCCTTTAAGTACTTAAAAAGTCTTCTTTGTGACTATACGATCCAGAAGAGCAGAAAAATGAAAATTTTAGGAAGTGAAAATCTATCTTATTCTCACACTGTGATTTAATTCACAAAAATCCACTAAAGAATTCATATTTCGAACTTTTTCGTTACTTTTAAAGTGATTGGGGTTACTTTCAAAATGTTGACCAATAAGGCTTAAAGAAATTAAGTTTCTGAACAAATATTTTTGTTTAAGCTCCTCACAAAAACCCTACCAAATTTAATTTGGGATAACTCTCTGCATTTTGTCTTTTTGTATAATGTTTGAAAGAAAATATTATACTCGATATTAGCTCCTTGTACGTTTAAATCATCTCAGATTTGTTGGTCATAAAAAGTAAAATGAAATATAAATAAACGTGAGTTTATAGTCTAAAATCTTCCAAAGTCACTTGACAATAATTGGAGAGTCCATCTCAGACAATGCTTTTTAGCAAAGGAAACTGTTCTAACAGCAATATTCGTGTTGGCTATATTTCTTTGACAAAAATTTAAAATAAGAAATTCTCATCAAAATATTAAAGAAAAGCAAGACTACTTGTTGCAACAGTCTCCTCGCCAAATCATTGTCAAGGGTCAACCGAAAGTTATAAAGTTGACATTTCGATCAACTTCATATAATCTTCCATTTATAAATAAAAACTTTCCTTAAATTTCTCAGCATGTATGGGAGACAAAGTTCAATTATTTGTCTCAGTAGACTTACACTACTCTTTAGTTTTCGATAAAAGTGACCGTGTCTATAACAAGTCTTTTGTTATTAAATAAAAGCATGAAGAAATTATCAAAATAATTATAACTCCACTTTCCTTACAGTAGGATCCTGCTTTAAGCACAAATCCTTCTTCTGTATTAAAAATAATAGTTCATATTTTCAGACCCATGGCAATTATTAACGTGCACAGGGCCTCTCTAAATGTTGTTTTTCAGGAAATTAATCAACTATCATAAATAGCTACTAGTAATTTCGTAGTCACGTGTGCATGTCGTGGATGATTCGTAAAGGAATATTGTTTATTTACATAGCTAAAACGATGTTGTCACAGAGCAAAGCAAAACAGAATCAGTAATTATGAATGATACGTTGTTTTATTAATTACATTCTGAGAAAAGAAATGAGGCGTAAAGATGGACCCTGTGCACTCAACGGTAAGATCTTTACATCTCGCGTGAGAGGTGATTCGTCTCTACTTCATCTCTTTAGTATTTCAATGTCAACAACGTACCGTAGCCATAGATTTTCTCTAGACTTAATAGATTAACGGCTGATTTCATTGCCGTTCATGACGCATATGTTGTGTGAGACTACAACGGACTACTGTCATAGTGGAAACTATATTAGATTTTCGATTCCCAGAAGTTTATTCAAACTCTTACACTTCCATCATATACTTAAGAACAGAATAATGATCAAACATAGCAAAGTCTCAACTTCTCGACTCCTTCATGTTCAAGTTACGTTTTCTTTTGAGTTCTTAGAAATTCGATTTATGAAATGGGATAAAAAAAAAAAAAACTCCATCCTGTGCCAGCATATGAACTTGGCTTCGGAGGGACAGTGGTTCCCAGGGGTTAAGCCTTCATTTGATCTCATACTTGAAAGTGCTGCCTGCTCAGTTCCAATATATTCTACGAAAACTGTAGCAGAATTGTGTTGAAATTGCTGTAAATGATTTTCGATGGTTACGCCCTTAGGCGAGAGTGATTCGTTTGTCGGGTGGGTCACCATTCCTTTAGCATCAGTACTGAAAGGACTGAGCTTGTAATTGAATTGTAATTGAATCGGCGGTCCTTGCTTCAAGTCATTTTCATTTGCCAACTGTGTTCATCCCGCGTTTTAGCTCTGTCTTGTAGAAATGGATTTAGACCATAAATGCATAGTGATATACAATATCAATTATGCGTTTCAGTATCTTTTGACATGAATTGTGGTTTTCATAAAAACATAAATATAGATCACACACATTTACATGACCGAGCACCAGTTACCACATAGCATGGCCAGCAGCAATAAAGATGTAACACCTTTATTGCTGTTAGTCATGCTATCTGGTAATTGGTTCACGATCTTGAGATAGACCAAGATGTCATCTCTACAAACTCATCAGATTTTCTTTGAAATACAAACACTGCTAATTACGTTCGTTGTCCATAAACACGAATCCATTAATTTTCAAGTTTAAATCAGTGAAAATTTAAATGTTACATTTGACTTTTTAAATATTAAGAAAAATTTGATAGAATTTGTATATTTACAGTAAGGGAGATTATTAACTTAATGTTATACCCACTAAAACGTAGATCATTCAGAAATGAATGCTCTGCATAACAGCGCATGCTTCAGCGTTAAAGAGAACAGTCAATGCACCGACAAGGCTTTGCTACATCGACTGAACTGAGAAGACTATTATAATCATATGAGTCCATCTTTCTTGTAGAGACTGCAGATTCATTTAAACAAATTAGGGATAAATATTACGACAATTATTATTAGTATTACGAGCAGTATTAGTTGCTATTGCTACGGTATTATCATTACAATATCAGTAACAACTCTGATATTTAGTACAATAATTCTAAATGTTAATTCAAAATGCTGCGATGAAGGAAACAAAAAAGATGAAATGAAGCTCTCTCAGTCACATACAGTAGATAAGTAGACTTGCGCCTCAAGAGTTGTGAAAATAGTTCCTCTGATTTCTTGATGGACTTCTTTCATATTAACAGCTACCTTTGATCTTCGTAACAAGCTTAAAGGCAGTAGAGTCCTATGCAAAGTGAGAGGGGCTGATCGTCTATCAAAACATAGGATGCTTTCAGTTGCAGCGGGGTTGCAATCTTGCTAGCGGAGGCCATTGCATGTGACGCGATGAGGACGAAAGGGACGAGAGGAAGAGAGAGGAGATATGGCTCGGGTAGGGGAAGGGCAATTGTCATAAAATTAGGGCGAGAGGACGAACTTAAAAACATGAAATTAAAAACATGAAGCAATTCAACTCGTAATTCCGTTGTTTTTCATATTTTTACACTCTTATTTCAGTTTTATAGTGGAGCCCCGATGGCCGAGTTGGTTAAGGCAGCATCCTCAGACTTCTTAGAGGTCTGAGGCGCGGGTTCAAATCCGCAGCCGACCGGTCAGAGAGGTGAACACTTTGCTATCCGTGTAGACACCCCGGGATTATGTATGTAATCAACAGATAGGTTTGCTTAAAAACAAATGGATGTAACAGACTATTACACACACAAACAAAGCCACTCCAACATTTTCTAAAAACATAACAGACACCTCACACGTCTCGACTGTCGACCTCACCGCGTAACGACTCCTCGCTGCTGGGAGAAAGAGCGCTGGTGGACTGGCACAATACATGTACACAATACCAGGGTCTAGGCGATGTCAGGCAGGGCAGCCGATCGAGACTACAAAGTCTACCCCAAAGCCAAATCAAAGCCCTTCAAAAGAAGGTATCACGGCGACCCCATATAAAAATGGGAACAAGCTGGGAAAAAGATGAAGAAGATTCCAGTTTTATAGTCTTCTTTTATAATAAAAAAGAGCCATATTTGTTTTTATTAAAACATGTAGAAAATACAAGTAGCACTTATTTTCTGTTTTACAAATCTATATCTAGTAGAAAATAACTATCAGTGTTCCGATTGCAATTGAACGCTTGATGGACGAAGAAGGATACGAATGATATTAATGATGAGATGATATATCTTGAAATTATCTGTGAACACATTCAGAAAGTATAATTCATTATTACGAATGTAATTTGTCCGTTTTGATAATATGGGATTATACATAGGCTCTAAGTGTATTCATTGCCGATCTGCAAGCAAGAAAAAATATTGCACCTTATTTGTAAATAGTCAAAATAATCGAGTCAAACGTATACTCGTATACATAACATAATAATCTTCTCTTCTCCGATACCTCTTTATTAGTTTGTATTCAGTGCATGAAAGCTAAATACATACCTGGGCCCTGAATTTCTTACTTCTTGTCGAATATTTCTGGAACTGTTGCGTCCTGTCCTTTATTTTTTCATTAAGCTGATAATTACTCAAATGAAAAAGAAGAAAAACTGAATGACTACAAGTCATCAACATTATTTGTCAAAAACCATTTAGTTTCATTACTTCCCACAGGGGTGTTGTGTTTTAGCTTCGGTTTGTTTGTTTATTTCTATTTGTTTTTCCGATTGTCTGTTAGTTGGATTTCGTGAAAGAAATTCTGTGTGGAGTTTGCCGGGTCTGACAAAAGTCGGCTCTCGTGACTGGAAAGAAGTGATTAAGATTTGTGAAGTTCATATATACTTTTTGAAAGAAGGGACCTGTTGGTGGAAAGAGCACTCGGCCGAACGCTTTGGTTATGAATGTTTTTATTGAAATAAATACAGTTTTTTTACGTTTTTTTATATTATTTTATTTCTTTTCCTCTGCATAAATGTTAAGCGCCCCTCTCTCTCTCTCTGATGCTTTTGTCCATTAGGCACACAGTATATTTGTAAGTCTGTCAGACAAAGTTGCCATATTATTTAAGTTGGAAACTGTAATATGAGATTAAATCTAACCAATTCTACCATGAATTATTCCGCGGCTTGTAAGGGCGGTAAAAATCTAACATTTAGGTTAAGAAACAACCCATCAAAAATGTCATTAAACGGAGGAAAGGTAAAGATTCAGGTTCAAAGAAGCAGAGACTAAAATAAACATGGCGTAGTAAGGGCCTTGCTTTTTTTATGACTTTTTCCTTTAATTGTATAGGAGAGTTTGCATACGCGCGTATCATCAGCTCGTCTGCTGCATGCCTTATGGACAGCATATTTGTGAGTGATTCAAGTAGCTGAACGTTTATCATAATTAGTGAAGAATAATTATCCACCACCGATATAAGAGAATAACCTATCAAATAACTAATCGGATAATAAAGTCAGAACTTATTCACCTGCTATCACTGGATTCCGCGTAAATGTAAAAATTAGATTTTTAATTAGCTTTAAGACAAAATTTACTATAAAAGCAAGTAAAAAATGCGTCGAAGCTTCTCCGGCGCAATTCAGTTTTCTGTACAGCATATAATGCTGTATGAAACTCTCAGCCGCGGCACATGAAACTTTCAGCCACTGCCCGGTGGTGGCCTGTGTTGTTGGCCCCTATAGCGGTGCCAGACGTACAATTATGGGTAACTTTAACCTTAAATAAAATTAAGACTACAGAGTTTAGAAGGCTGCAATTTGGTATGTTGGATGATTGGTGGGTGGATGATCAACATACCAATTTGCAGCCCTCTAGCCTCAGTAGTTTTTAAGATCTGAGGGCGGAGAGAAAAGGTGAGAACGGACAATAGTCCCCTTTTTAGTTTTATTTTATATAAAATTAAAAAGGGGAGCGGCAATGGAGGTACAACTAAATGCTAAAACTTGGGTGCAGCTTGGGTGAGTGCATGTGTATATGGATGAAAACAATTCAATATCTCGTATAGCTGTATGGTAAAATATTCACGCAGATATCAGACAACTGCTGCCTTGAGCTGGGTCTCATGAAATTCAAAGAAATACATTTAGGAAGACTCAGGAGATGGCAATACAACTAACGACATGGTTATCCGAGTTCAGTAGTTCCAAGGGAAGCACGTCGTAAATTATTACCTGTTTGGACAAAAATATAACTCTCATCGGAGATTGCTTAAACTTATTTGAAGAATGTGTCGTCCTTGAGTCTGCATCTGTATACGATAAAGAATGGCATGACAATACCTGAAGTAGGAATGATAATTCAGTTGCTACGAGCTATTGAAAGACAAGCTTTGTGCTAATATTGAATTCTCACGTGAAGTACCAAAAAACTGCATCATTTCATTAACGTGAGCATATTATAACGATGAAAATATCAACGGTATTATGTTACACTTCTGTGTAGAGTTCATTCGAGTGGAATTTTGCTCCAAGCTGCTGAGAAATGATACAAAAGATTTAGATTTTTAGAATTTCTTTTTGATAAGTAACTAGGAAATGTGGACGTTTAGTAACAAGGCATAAAAAATAATTTTGATTAAAATTTGATTCACTGTTATGAAGGCATTAGCAAATAGTACCTTCTAATAATAATAATAATAATAATAATAATAATAATAATAATAATAATAATAATAATAATAATAATAATAATAAAGTTTCTGCTATTATTACTTAGGGGTAATATTTGCAACGCTCCTAACACAGCAGTATTTTTTTACATAAATTCTGCAGTAAAATTAACATTAAATGTTGCAAGCAAAACATTCGAGAGGGGCTGAAAGAACTGGCTTGTATGCTTGGCTGTTTGTCCCATAAGTTGCGAGAGTGAGTCATAAAATTTCTTGACGAATTTCTTTGATACACTCAGCCACATTTGAGCCTCTCGAGATGGCGGAAGTTTTCTTACAAAGCGAGAGAGGCTGATTGCATATCAAAAGGCGCTCTCCGCTGCAGCCTAATGGCGACCTTGCATCTAAGGACCACACCTCTTGATGCAATGACGAGTAGAAGGGCGAGGGGAAAAGGAAGGGGCAGAAGGCAGAGGGAGGGAGGAAGGGAGGGAACCGAGAAAACGAGCTCACATTATAACTAACAGTTGTTTTCCTTCTCCTCTTAACGGTTTCCATTTATTTTTCTTTCTTTGATCAAATATGCTTTGTTAATTTCAAGAACCAAAGTCTGCAAACTTCAAGTAATGCTCAGTTTCCACGCTTAAAGTCTACATACTGATGATAAATATGCTTAAATTTTAATGAATAAACGATCAACCTACTGAGACCAGGAAATATCTTGAAACACTCTATCAATGTATTTTCAAAACCATAAATATAATTCTCTTTGGTCTGTTTTTTTTTTTTTTTTTTTTTTTTGTCAGTATATCTAGTAGTTCTTGTTAGCACTTAAGTGCAACATTCTTGTTACTGCTTTCATACAGTACCAAACCAAACATACCATACTTATATACAAAATAGTATTGTGAATTAACAAATATCTTTGTTAATCCAGAGTAAAAGAATAGAAGCCAAGGCTGAATGGGTCGCTCATTTTGCAGCCTAGAAGGCGTTTTTCACATAGAAATTCTCGGGATCTGTTGCATAATTACATCATTCGTAAATGGGGCTGTTCATTTATTAGAAAGATGAAGAAGAAAACGAACCAAAAGACTTTATAAGAGCTTGAAGTTATTTGACACGTTAACTTCTCTGTCTCTCAAAGAATTAGAGTAACTGCATCTAGAAAACTAAGAGTTATGAACGGTGCTACTTGTACCTTTATGGAATCAAAATACTAGAGCAAAATAATCAGCTTTTAAAGTACATACAGCAAAGACAAAGTTACAGTGAAAAACAACGAGTCACTGATGCAGAAAAAATCCAAGCAGGCCTTATCTTCAATCGTGGTTTATTCGTTAAAATATATTTAAAAATTTCTTCTTATTAGCTTCTCTGCTTAATTGATCTCTTTGTGAAGAAAAAAATTATTCAAGTAATTTTAGGTGACCCAAACCAAGCGACGATTAATTTTTATAACTACCCGTCACTTGAAAAACCCTACACCTTATCACAACATTGATAAACAGCAAAGCAATAAACAAATTTCCTTTCAAACATCGTACTTGTAAAAATTAACTCTAATTAGCTTTGATGTCGGCTCAGTTTACTCAAGTCCTGCACTTGACTTCTTCCAGAAAAACGTGTTAAGGGTCAAATTCCCCCTTTTAGTATTAGGAAATTAGGGGAACTGGGTTTTAGGTATTTTTATGACTACTGGAAAAATATGCAGATAACATACAAGTTTGCTCCTTAAATGAAATCTCTTTCAGGATTTTACAAATTCACTTTATTTTAGCTCAGAAGTATAAATTAGAATTTCTTCTTGGTATATTGACATTGACTTATTTATATTTGTGCAGTACCTGATCATGGTAGGATGTCTAACACTTTCAAAGTGGCATTTAGTATGAAACACTGATTTTCCTGTATTTTTCCATATTCTATATTCATATGTAAGGGAATGAATATAACATTTTGTCAAAAATTTTGCCCATGAATAGAGATATATTTTTCATTCAGGCTCAAGAATTTGAACACTCTTGGAAACCTAATAATGCCCAGTTGGAGGAAGAATCCCATTTCCTGCTGTAAATATGACTCAGACCTCCTGCTGTAACATTCTATATGAAACTGGCAATCCCTGATCTATATCTGAATGGACGTTGAGTGCCCGGAAATTTACAATAGGAATATCGCTTTTACACATATGTATGAAATCTCTCTCTCTCTCTCTCTCTCTCTCTCTCTCTCTCTCTCTCTCTCTCTCTCTCTCTCTCTCTCTCTCGTTGTGCCACCCGGAAAGGCATCACAGAAGAAATTAACAAGGCAACCAGGTAATGGCCTCATAAATATGGATGTCAGGAAACAATTAGAAATATCCATTAGTAAATGACCTCAATGATTAGGCGATACAGGTTATTTTACAAGAACATAATGCACCAGAACTGTAGGCACAGCTGCCAGAACAAAGGTGCCCGTTTTTTTTGTTATTGCAAGAGTTCTTGAATGCCTGACCTACTCCTAAAGAATAACCGGAACCCAAGCCCAACTCTTTCATTTCGGACAAAGGAAGAAGAGGCCTCTTTACTGGAGTAAACAATGCCTTGTCTTTCTTAAGATTTGTTGAATTCTAAATTTATTTCATGCATTCCTAACTCAATCATGGTACGAAAAATTCGTGAATATGTACTGTTTCATGTGAAGCAATCAGTGAAGTGAACAGTGTTGTTATTACTCAGGATTTTAAGACATTAATCATTGATCTAAAGTCCATTGTTGTCCGTTTTCCTTACACGCCCTGAGGTTATGCCTCTGACCTTCTTTATCAACTTTTTGTAAGCAGTGCAGTGATAGAAAATGGGTACTTTTTCGGCTTCTTTGAGGAGAAAAAACTCTTTCGGCGTAGTTTAATGATTTCACGAGTATGGAACGGTGGAGTAAAATTCTTTCTTGAAAATATGAAAATAAGTGAGGCTATTGCCGGATTACAAAACGGATGCTGTGCTGAACACACAATGAAGACCTTGGAAAGGTAAAAGTAATCCTGCCGGGAGGTATACCAGCTGCAGCCAAGAGTATAAAGAACTCAGACACACGCTTCTTTGCGAAACGCCCCATTCGAAACTGAAAATAATGTTTTGATTCGAATATTGTCAATGAATGGTAGAGTGGGAATTATTAAGTATAAAAGGTATTCGGTTGTGCTTTCGGATGACTTAAATAGAACTTGAACAGCAAAATTGGAATTAGGTGAGCATATCCCTTCATCTTTCAAGACACGGGTTACAAAGTTTCTGCCACATACAACGGACAGATTAGGGCGTGCTCCATGTGGAGTGAGTGACATTGTCATGAAGGGCTGTGAGAGATATCATTGCAAGGGCAAATATGTTTCCCGGAACATGGAGCAAAAGAGAGAATTTGTTAAGAAATCAAACCCGCAAATGCAGTGAACAAAGAAGGGAGCATTGATAATTCAAACCTGTATAATACAATACATTGAGAACGTGGTGTTTCAGATGCAAACATCGATAACAGAGTCCTTAAGGAGGACTTAAGTGTCAAGGATTCAGACCCAGATCAAGATGTTGATAATGTAATGGTAATTTAAAATGAGTTTGACGATGAAGAACCCGAAGTTGTTTGTAGGTATGGAGTAACAGTGGAAGTTGTAGAGGTGGATGTGTGTCATGCAGAACATAGCCAAGTTGAACTCATCGACGTCGATAACGACGAGGAGAGAAAAAGGAAGATTGTACAGCGCAATGTCTCAAGTAGGAAAATTCCAGAAAATCGCTTATCTCCAGTACTAGATGTTTGTGAAGAAAATACTCTGCGGAGTGCAAGGCAAGAAGACCATTCTGGCTGTAAGTTAACCTTACTGAGAGAAAATTATAGAAAACCCGTTAACAGTTCTGATTATAGTAATTTCTATTTCCAAACGAAATTATTAAACCTAATTCTCTCTCACAAAAAAAGATGTACTTTTCATCCAAGAACATATTATTACATACGGGATACCTAAGCAAATACTGTATCATTATTGTGAATAACTTAGCTGCCATAAATGTGGGACAGCTATCTTAATAAACAGGAATGTAGGTGTTGACATCATGTACGCGGAAATCTTACTATAGTTAGTGTAATTATTGGAACGGGACTCTTCAGCTTCTTAACGTACGTATATGCACCGTCAGGCTCAAACAAAGCTAATGTAAAAGAACTGTTTAAAAAATACTTACTTTATTATTAGGGGATAATACTCGAACTCTTAAATTTGGAGGTGACTGGAAATCTATCTCAAGCAAAAGAGATTCTGCCAATACAAACATAGAACTTGTGTCTCAGAAATTATGTCAACTTAAAAGTAATTTGAAATGAAAGGAAGTCTGGCCTCTTGCAAATAATGATATTACATTTAGGTATTTTAGGTAAAATTGTGGTTCTCGACTAAATATTCACTTACTGAGTGCTTACTGAGACGATTCATTAATGAAACAAAATGTCAGTATCATACCTTTCAGTTCATCATCGCAATATATTCTTTGTGACTAGTCATCTGAGCTGTGAACATATTTGCTTTAGTAATTTACACCTAATTGGAAATAATCTGGTCAGTATCTTATGTGTTAAAGTAATAGATTAAAATGCCGTAAGATAAAACACTTAGGAGAAAGGCTGGGGCAGTTGAGATGTAGTCGACAAATGAACCAAGGGGGACGGAATATATATACCACCTGAGAACATAAAAAATTTACAGGTAAATATTCCAAACTCAGTATCTTTCGGAGATTTTACCCTGATATATTTTCCCCTTTGGAACAGGTTTTTTTTTATTAAGAAATAGTTAGACTAGTATTATAAAACTAATGTGAATTCCTCAAAGAATAGATCGGTTATCCAAGGACAAATCGACCTTATAACTCTTTCCTCTGACATTGCCGTACTTGAAATAGCCTATAATTGTATTACAGAAATGCATGCTTAGTCACGTTTATAAAGGTGTTCTTTCTCACGCTCTTCATCTGGTCCTTCTTATTAACCAACAATATTTTTTTTTTTATGTAACAGATTTCCTGAAGAGACCACTGGAAAAAATTATAAGACTGATTTTATTATATATATCCCTTTAACTGTGGAAAAATCTAGATTTCTAAATGTTTTTAGATACTGTACAGGGAATGTGAGAGAGATGCAAATTTTCGTTCAAAAAAGGACGCCGGAGCAGCGAGGCAGTCAGTCTAATGAGGGTACCGTACGAAAAGTGGATGTTCTTTGTTCATGCCTCGTGAGCTTTGAAAGGTATTTGAAGAGGGCAGCCTGCATGAAATGGAAACTGTTGAAAGGAAAGGCAAGCGCCGGGAAAAAAAGTAAAGGAGAATTTTGGGTCTGTATCAGGAAACTGATTGGATATGGTATTGAAAATCGGATGCCAATAAGACGTGTAATGAGAGAAAGATCTTTATTTTCTTCAGTGATGTTGAGTTTGCCGAAAGCAGGAAAAGAAGAAAAGAACATAAAAAGGTGACTAAAAATCGGTTATGGAGAAAAGTTTGCATCTTAAAGCCTTGTGGTTTTCGAAATATGTTGAAATCTGCTGCTTATTAGAGAGAAAAGTGTTTTGCCCCTAATTTTATGGGTCCCATTTCTTCAGTGTCTTATGTTTTCCATCATTAAAGTTGTTTTATTTCATTTGCTCTGTGTTGCTTAAATCTACGGCCAAATTTTTTGTCAGCCATTTCCCTTGACCTCCCTACATTGTTAAAAGGGATCGAAGAGGTAAAACAAACAATTTGTAAAAGGACAAAAGACGGTGGTGAAATGAAGACAAGCTACGCGAAACGTGGCTGAAAACAGATATGTTACTTTGGAAACGAGAAATTGCTATAAACAATTAATACCAAAAGTATCATAAAGTAAAAGAAACGTCATAATGAAAATACGAACCCAGACTAATTAATATCAAGCAAGAATACCTGACCCCAATTCTCTGAACAGTGAGAGCAAAAGTAATAAATTCTTATTGAAGAAGCGGGAGGGACGGTCCAAGGCCGTTGGGGAGATGCCTTCTTGCTTCATTAAAGTATGATATCTTGCTTCTTTTACTTCACCCTCAAATGCGTCATTAAAAGAACAATGCATCGCCCAATCTTTTGATCGCTATAATAAAGATAATTACAGGTGAATGACTAACTTGTGAGAGTCTGAAAAACGAACAAGAATAACAATGGAATTGGGAAGAGTTTCTGTGGACATTAAAGAAAAAGAGGATTAAACGTTAATACTTCTGCCTCAAAAAGATTGAAAGCAGAGGGAAATAGGGACGCCGAATTTCGTCATCACGGTTTTGTGGATGCCGGAAGCGTCGAAACGGCTACATAGAAATGGAAGAAATGGTTGATGTTGGAGGATAGTCATCGAAGGCTAAGGGATCTGAACACTTGTAGCTATGGAACGTCAAAAGAGAAGAAAGAGTAAAAGTTCGCGTGGAAAGGAAGATTATATCATGAATGAATTATGAGCGATAGAACATCTGAAGGAATTATTCTAGGGGTGGAATGTGACCTGGAAATAGAACAGGAACATGTTCTGTTCCGTTAGACCTTCAGTAAACATTAATTGATACCACAGGAGCGCATGAATCATTTGGAAAAATAATAGGCTCCTCTACCTGTAAAGGTAAGAAAACAAGAAAAAAGATTGTGAAGCAAGCACTCAAACATAGCATTAAGAAGGTAACAGAAAATAACTTAACAATGGAGCAGCTCGTGTTCTTTAAATTTCAAAGAGAAGAGAACTCAGGATTATGAGTTCTCCATTTAACGACCGTAACTGAAAACTGCACTGCACTGCAAAGTAAACCTATACCCACAATGCAGTACGGTGCGTTAGGGAAAACGTTGAATAAATAAGGCATTGAATTTACGTGACAATTCATACGTCAATTCATAATCGTATAAAAAAAATAGACTCATTATAACACTCATGATCAAATGTTGGCTTCTCAGGATCGGGCGAATATGCCGAAAACTTAATCAAGTATTAAAAAAAAAATTTCTCCTAATAGAGGCCTTCAGGACTAAGACATATCAGGAGGAATGCTTGTACAAGCATTTACGAGTGTGCCTATGTTTGACTGTTATGTGCTTCATCAAGACTAGTTACTTAATAGGGTTTCTCTACTTATAGATTCTTAGACATTCCTGCTGATAAGTGTCTGTCTTGAAGGCCACCACTGCGAGAATAATTTTTGTAAATACTTCATTAAGTTTTCTGCATATTCGCCCGATCCTGAAGCCAACATTTGTTCAGGACACTTATAATGAATCACTCTATTTTTTTTATACGATTATGAAATCATTTTGACAGATGAATTGTGCTGTAAACTCTATTTCTCATTTAGTCAACGTTTTTCCTAACATCCCGTACTGCATTATGGGTATAGGTTTACGTTGCAGTGCAGTGCAGTTTCCAGTTACGATCGTTAAATGTAGCGCTCTTTGTTCTAGCCTGAATGAAATATCGAAAACTTTAGCATATTGATTAAAGAAAATTTAGTTATTATGCTTAATTTCAGCGTATTTATTCTTACTATTTTTAGTATACTATGTAATTCATTCAGATTAGCAATTTTGTAATTTTTGTTTGTTTGTTCTATGGCTATACGGGGTGGACTTGGAAATAATATAATTTTCTCTCTCTCTCTCTCTCTCTCTCTCTCTCTCTCTCTCTCTCTCTCTCTCTCTCTCTCTCTCTCTCTCTCTCTCTCTTTCTTTCTTCATGTTCGCGATAAATATAAAAGGATAAACTTGGAATAGTTACAAGCTAGAAAAAGACTTCAAATGTCAGCAGATCGCCGATGCGAAAAATTCATATAGAGAACGAAAAAGTAAGGTAAATATGAAAAAACCCAACACACCAAAATTCAAAGTAAATAGGAATGATAATGTAATATTCAAGGAGGAACAAGAAGCATACTGTGATATTCGGAGTGATATGAAACTTTGCTCTCAGTTATAACCTGAAAATTAAACTCTATTGCAAAATTCAAATATTAGGAGTCCCCTGCGGATTTTCACTATATGAGCATCTAAGAACATTGTAGATGCGAAAGGATCTTTGAGAGGCTTCCCAGCTATTCACGTCCTTCCACGTGCTCGTCTCCATTCAAAGGGAGTCCCCTTATAAAAGGTTATTAGAAGTCTGCAGCGCTCATACGAAACGTCAAAAGAATCTTTTCAGAAGTATTACTAAATATTATGTAGATTTCGTCTCTTGGAAGGCGTTTAAAATTTTTGTCTTCGAACATTTTTTTGGTATATTCTAAATGATTTGACTACTTCTTAAATTGTTTAACGAGGAAAAAACATTCATGAAAACGACTTAAAGGTGAAGGAAAAACAGAATTGATGAAAATATTGAATGTAAAAATGACACAAACATCAGAAACATGTCCAAACTTTGAACGAAGGTAAATCATAGGGGCAATTTATGTGAGGTTTTTCAGTCCATATCCTATTTCAGCCGAGAATTTGAAATCGCTTCAAAACACACGAACACTCAAACAGAGAGAGAGAGAGAGAGAGAGAGAGAGAGAGAGAGAGAGAGAGAGAGAGAGATGTTCGTGGAGGTATGTAAGTAATTTTGTTCCGTTGAAATTTACCGCATGAACGGTGTTTTTTCCCTAACGTTGCCCTGTTGCTCTCCACTAACTAGTAAGATAACGACGACAACGAGAGATAAACGAAACTCCAGTAATGCTGAAAACGGATGGCCACAATTTGATTACCTCAACAGACAAAAAACCTGACCCACCTTCAAAAACTTGAACCAAGACATATAAACCATGCAGTCGATGAGCTTAAAGGTGAATACACCATATGAGTGACAGTATAGTCCTAAATCCTGAAAAAGAAGAGGCAAAACACTGCATGAAGCCTTAAGTGCTGTTTTAATCTAGCTACCAATAAGCTCACACTTCCAAGGGTTTTCTTTTCATAAGTGGGAAAAAATAAATGGAAGATTCCAACTAATCCCTTCAAAAAGAGTGGTATATCAAATGATTATCAATCCACAGGTAAGACTAGTTCCAATCAGTGTCAGCTGAAATCGGTTGTGTCTTTGTTAGCTCTGGAGTTAACCATACGATGTTCTCTTACATATGGGACTGCCCATTTACAACCAAGCATAAAGATATACTGTATATCTCTAATAATAAATCCCGAGCGGATTTTTCCGTAACGATGTACACACGCACACTCACACACACACACATATATATATATATATATATATATATACATACATATATATATATATATATATATATATATATATATATATATATATATATATATATATATATATATATATATATATATATATATATATATATATATATATATATATATAATTTACAAGAAAGTGCTTCTTTGGAGGAGTGGTAGAGCTTTCGACTGGCACGCTGTTGGTCAGCGTTCGACTCTCCGAGCCGCCAAAGAAGAATTAGAGGAATTTATTTCTGGTGATAGAAATTCATTTCTCGTCATAATGTGGTTCGGATTCCACAATAAGCTGTAGGTCCCGTTGCTAGGTAACCAGTAGGTTCTTAGCCACGTAAAAATTAGTCTAATCCTTCAGGCCAGCCCTAGGAGAGCTGTTAACCAGCTCAGTGGTCTGGTTAAACTAAGATATACTTATTTACAAGAAGGCGCCGCACAGGGCGCCTCCCCACCCCCACCCCACCTAATTTGCCCTTTGTTTATTGAGAGTAGAGTCGTCACCGCACGTCGGGTCGTAGTTGATCTAAATATCAGAGCAAAGTTATCAACATTTCGATCTGTCCTTCTTTTTACCTGGAACAGATATTTTGATGACACGGGTAAAAGGCAAAGATACAAGGCTGAATGCTGCTCCCTTAAGCAGCTTAGCCCAACTAAGCTGCTTAAAAGAAACTTCTAAAGGCAGATTAAGCTGCTGAATTGTCTTACCTTTCACAGGACACCGGGGAAGAGGCAACCCGATGGCTGAACACCTGGCAAATGACACATTGTTTGCACACGGCCCCAGTTATCGGGAGGCAGTTAGTCGTGTGAGGAGCAGTTTAGTCGAGTGAGGGGCAGTTAGTCGTGTGAGGAGTAGACATGCACTAGGGGTAGAAGTACAGTGGCAATAGAAGGCCGGTAGCCACACACACGGGCGAGTGATACATTTGCTGAGAGGCCTTCATCCCAACCCCGGTCCGACTCCAGACGACAGTCATCCTCGAGAGACAGTGTGCGTGTGATCGTCCCTCGTCATCCTTCGCCAGAGACCCGCTTCCCCGAAGGTAAAGTGCGAGTAAAGACTTTTCAGTCAGTTTGCCCTTTAGAAAGTTATTGGGGTGCCAGTATTTCACCTCTGTCCTTGTGCCAGTTTATCCAGTGCCATTTCCAGTGCCCTGTGTTCAAGTGTAAAGTGGTCATTCATTCCCCGAGTCCTTGGTACCCTCAGTGCAGACTCGAGTCATATTTTGTGTTATATTGTTCCTTTACTGGCGTGTAACGTGTAAATCTCTCTTGCAGAGGGACCTATTCGCAGTGGACTCATCTTGGACTGTGCCTTGCCCTTAGTCAAGACTCCAGGCGTTGCAAGGCCTTTAACAATTTACTTACCCATTTTCCCTTCTAGTGCTTTCTTTCGTAAATATAATACTTTAATTAATCCCAAGTGTTTACGTAACATTTCCTTATGAAGTAGAGCCTTTAGCTCCTAAAATCATCCCTTGTTTTTGTTTTTACAATTTCCCTTTACGCAAGTCAGAACTCAAGGCCAATTAAATAAAAGGTTCCGTTGCCGGCCTGTAAAAGTACCATAACCCCAGGGAAATTCGTAAAAAAATTATATATATATATATATATATATATATATATATATATATATATATATATATATATATATATATATATATATATATATATATGTGTGTGTGTGTGTGTGTGTGTGTGTGTGTGTGTGTGTGTGTGTGTGTGTGTGTGTGTGAGAGAGAGAGAGAGAGAGAGGCAAGATAATCTAAAATGTTCATATTTTTAAATGTACCCATATCACTGCAACTTAATGCTGAGCGATTCAATTATGTTTTACTAGCCACATAATTTAGAATTAGCAAACTGACCTTACTAGCTGCTGCAATTTCATGTAGTGGAAATATCGTGAAAACTTCCTGAAGTCTGGTCTTCTTTGGTGGAACAGTATTAAGTCTCCGAGGCACATATTTTACGTTTCACTTCTTGTTCTTCTTCTTACATTGTTTCGTATTCATTGCATATATAGTTTTAGACACCTCATAGATTCGTTTTATATATCAATCGGGTTTTCTGTGCAGCGTATAATGCTGTATGAAACTCTCAGCCATGGCTTATGAAACTCTCAACCACGGCCTATGAAATTCTCAGCCGCGGCCCTTGAAACTTTCAGCCACGGTGCGGTGGTGGCCCGTGTTGTTAGCACCTGTAGCGCTGCCATGCGCAAGAGCATGCCTAACTTTAACCTTAAGCAAAATACCAATTTGCAGCCCTCTAGCCTCAGCAGTTTTTAAGATCTGAAGACGGACAGAAAAAGTGCGGACGGACTGGCAAATGGCCATCTCACAGTTTTCTTTTAAAGAAAACTAAAAGTAATCTGGTCCTCTGAACTACCATGTCAACTGGCATTGGCATTTTGCACGTTGTGTAAAATTGGTAACCTTCGTAATTCTGAATTGGCAAATATTTAAGTTGAAATTAAATGTAAATGTATAAATATTCGTCTTGAGACCAATATTTTTGCATAAACTTTCCAAAAATGTTGTATTAAATAAAGAAAAACAACCGAAAACAGAAATATTTAACAAGGCTCGTGTTACAAAATATCATGAGAAAAACTATAACTTCATGCTGAGGGCAATAATGAATAGAGAACATCTTAGCATTGTTGAAGAAGTTTTGAAATCTCCAAACGAACATTTTCATGGGTATTTGCAGCATTCCAGTGATCAACATTTATCTTTTCCGGCAGCGTTGATGCTTTTAGCACTTAGAATATTCACAGTACTGGAAACATCGGTAGATGAAAATCACCCAACCCAGAAATCATTCTGTGGGCTTTCGTGGGAGAGAGAGAGAATCTTTTAGCATGGGATTATGAAAAATTGCGAGAATAAAGATGGCACTTTTGAACTTTGGTTACTATTCCCCTCCTGGCCCTCGTAGGTCGAGTAAGTTTGTTAGTTTCCTTGAAACTAACAAACTTACTAAAGGTTAAAGCAGGGAATAGAATGAGAACAGGAATATGACAGAAAACAATAAAGGTAATAGGAACAACATAAATATAACCCATGCTGAGTGTGGAAAAAATATGCCTAGCAATACTTAAACGAGAATGTTACCACTGTCTTACAGTTGTTTGAATTTGGGTTGCTGTGAGGTGGAGGAAATAGACATGAGAAGGAAATTTTTGGGATAAAACAATATAAAAAAATTACTTAGGTCAAAATAAGATAAAAGAGTAATTAAAGAAACAAAATTGTTGAAACCCTCAAGAGACAGATATAAAGTTATAACAAAAAGCATAAAAATAGTAAAAATGTAACAACCTTGTAAGATGGGTAACTTCAAATGTCCGATAAGACACTCATTTAAACACCTATCTACAGTTCCTATTATAATACTACATTTAGATACTTCCTCATCATGCACGGACATAACGAAGCATGCTAGACTTAATCACCTATGGTGTTCACTGAGGTTTGTTAACTTAAATCTAATGTCAGTCATTGCTTGATGAAACACGTAAAGTTAAAATAATGGAGCTTAAAATTATTTTAACTGGCATACAAAAAACAATAATTGTCTGATTGATTAAGTGCCATAATAAACTTCTCTTTCCTTCAAGTTTTATTTCTTTGCTGTTCCATGGGTATAATCTTTCGTTGCAATAGAGCTTTTTCAGGTTTGGTTGTTAAAAGCGATAATTTATGTTTTAATACAATATAAAACCAAAAGCAATAACCTGCGCCTTTACTTAGCGTAATATACTGAAGCCAACTAGTCACGCTAACGTAAGAGCTGAGGATGTTTATATTCACTTAAAGCCTTGCTTTTTATGAGGCCAAATAAGCTTTCAAGGAATGTCCTATTCATGAAATATTAATTTCAGGTACTATTATTGGTACTTTTACAAAGCAACTGTCGATATTTTATTACGGGGCTCAAATCAGGTTGCTGTTTTCAGAATCTTTCATTTCGCTGTATTGCGAAACTGATACATGAATATTCTCTCATTTTCTTGCACGCACGCTCACGCGCGCGCTCAAACGCACACACACACACTTTCTATTTATTTGAATCCGAATGAATATTTAGACTCGGGGGTGTGGGGGAGGGGAAATAAGTTGCAAACGTAGCAGTCAGGGACATAAATTGTTTTTTGCGACAGGTGTTCTAAACGTCAAGTTTCTGAACGGTTCTCGTGTTGTGACAGTTTACGGTATCTGTGTCGTCTCGCTCTCTTCAGAATGATAAAAATTAATTGTTGGAACTTATCAGAATTGCTCATTTGTGTTTACAAATATGATAATCCTATTTTCATACATCTCTACTGCCTACCTTAAAATTTAAACAATTTACAAATTTCTTTTGATATTAAAGGATCAAGTTTATACATTCCTTGACTGATATTCATATTATGATTGTAACTTTCTTTTATAAAGCTAGATTCAATAATATTCCTTTCCAGTGCATTATTAGAATATACAATCCTTTTTGCCCCTTCCCAGTTGATAGCATGATTGTTCTCACTAACATGTACAAATATACCACTGATCCCATGTGCATATCTCACACATTTCTTATGCTGTTCAATTCTTTTTTCCAGTGCTTTCCCGGTGTGGCCAATATAAAAGTCGTCGCAAGAATTACACGGAATTTTATATACACACCCTTTAGTATTGTCAGGGGAGTTCTTGATAAGTACACTTTTCATTGTTTTATTGTTTTTAAATGCGTCATTAACACGAAAATTCTTAAGAAGATGAGGGATATCTTTCATATTATTATAAGGCAGAACAAGCAAATTTTTTATGTTGTAAGGTTCTTTTTGGTTTTGATACATAGTCTTTTTTGCCGCTTCAAATGCACTGTTTAATACATTATCAGGATATCTCAATTTCTTGCCTGCATTCCTAATCTTATCTATTTCATCATCAATATATTCAGGGCTACATACCCGTAATGCTCTTAAAAACATAGATGAAAACTCTGACTTTTTAACCTTATTCCTTTGTTCAGAATAGAAATGCACATAGGAAGAAATATTAGTGGGTTTTCTATACACGCTATATTTAAACCCATTACTATTTCTTCGTATGAGGACATCCAAAACAGTAAGCACCCATCATTTTCCATTTCCATAGTGAATTTAATTGATGGTATTAATTGATTTAACTTGGGCAAGTTATTTACATCTTGGTTCCCTGACCATACACAAATTATGTCGTCAACATACCTAAACCATGTTACATTACGTGGGATTATGTTGTTTAATATTTTCTTTTCAAAAAATTCCATATATAAGTTACTTAACACTCGGGATAGAGGGATTCCCATTGCCATACCAAAATTTTGTGAGTAAAATTTACCATTAAATTCAAATTTACAATCTTTAACACATAATTTAATCAGTTCAATTAAAGTACTTTCAGAAAATGGGATATCCAGTATTTTAATTGAACTGATTAAATTAACTGATGCCATGCGGCCTATATAGAAAACGTGGCAAAGATTGACCTTTGCTCCACCTATGTTTGACGCGATACGTGATCTCCGAAGGTTATTTATAGACGATGCAATGGGAATCGAGAAGAGAAGCGCGCAGAACACCACCTAGAACAAATTGCCTTAACCTTGCCTGACCCTCGAACTTTCCACGTGTTCGACCCCGAGGTGCGAACCAATATACCTTTGTACTGGTATTTCCCTTAATTCCTTCCTCCATCGCCAGCGCCCTATCGAAAGAGGACACCGTCATCTTGACGGAGGTAATGTACCGGAATAAGGTTTCTTAGTCAGTCACGATTCCTGTTATTTCTCTGTCTGGTTTTTCATTTATTTCCCACTGTGCGATCACCTTCAGTAATTTGTGTTGGAGTATTCAGTGTTAACGTAATTATGCATTTAGTGGTGAATTGAGTTATTTGGCACCACCTGTGAAATCACTCAGTCCCCTTTGAGCGTCTTACTATTCTTGCAAGTAACTGTCTTGCATATATTGCAGATAGGCCTCGACTGTGGAATCCCTCGGGTCTATCCATGTTCAGTCCCCCTTCTACCCACACTGCGATGTTTTTTTTTTCGCATAATAAGTAAATCAGACGATTTTAATGGCCATTAGTAGAACATGGGTGTTTAAACTACGTTAGCGGTTAGCGACTGAAATGCTGAGAAGAACTATATGAACCGAAAATTTCAAGAGAAAAAAAGCTTCATGGCGAAATGAGCCATGAATATCATGAACAACGGCCCCAGGAATAACCAGTAGAAAAAGTTAAGTATATCTTAGTTTAACCACACCACTTAGCTGATTAACAGCTCTCCTAGGGCTGCCCCGAAGGATTAGATTTATTTTTACGTGGCTAACAACCAATTGGTTACCTAGCAACGGGACCTACAGCTTATTGTGGAATCCGAACCACATTATAGCGAGAAATGAATTTCTATCAGCAGAAACAAATTCCTCTTGTTCTTCACTGGCCGGTCGGAGATTCGAACTAGCGACCAACAGAGTGGTAGCTGAGAACGGAACCCGCTCACCCAGCGAGGAACTAATAACCAGTAGATGATTTGAGTATTCTTCTTCTTGTGTTATTTCCCTTCCACTTTCAGCATACCATATTTAGTCTTCTAACTTGTGATTATTGTGGTTTTGAACATCATTCTTTGCTCAAACAGTTCAACGGAATCTAATTTAGTATTTCGCTTCAAGTGGAAAGCTGTTCCAAGGACAAGGAACGAAATATGCTTCCTATAGACAGCATTTTCCGAAGCTATTCAATTTACTGGAGGCGGTTCTTAGAACGGAAGAATAATTATCCACTCCTCTAATTTGAACGTAGATTATTACATCATTAATCGAATTACAAAAGTCTAAAATATTAACTGGTTATCACTAAACTCGGCTTATATGTAAAAATGCAATTCTTATCAGCTTTGACGTAGGTTGTATTCACTAAAAAACCTATACCTGAGTTTTTTCTCTGGTAAAGAGTAATAGTGCAAATTATCGTTTTTCTGGTTGCCGTCTTTGTAGTGCTAATGCAAAATTTTCATAGATATTTTTGAGATTGCTATAAAATCCAACAAATTGCGTTTTTGATTTTCTGTTGGATGTTTCCCTTTGCTGAGGCTTAGAAGTTTTTTTATGGATTTTGAAATGAACGCCGACATTACTTCCGGAAATTTGGAACCTCCCCTTAATTTGATTCACGCATGCACATGATATTTTTTCATGGTATATCTGCGAAAACCTTGTTATGGTTCAGGGTTAATATTCGAATCAGTTTGAAACGTTTATTATATTACAAAAATAAAAATGTTGAAATCTAATTTTGTTTCATTAATCTTGCATATACACCACACCCACAATCCCACAGAGTAGACATTATGTAACCTTGGTCAACTTGGATCTGTCTCGAATAAACAGATTACGTAAATGAAATCATGTTAACATTCCTTCAAACATAAATAGAAATTTAAAAGGTTTTATTGACATCTTAATAACCAAATATTTCTTCATGCTAAACTTTTATATGAAATTAACTTCTTTTAGATAAAGGTCTTCGAACACCACAGAAAATCAAGATTTCACCTATTCTCGAAACTGCACCGTAAATACGGTCTTGGTGGAGATATAAAATTAGAAGGTAATCCATCTCGTAAGTTATACGCTAACTCTAGGCTGAGGGGAGAATGTATCTTACTCAATCGCAGACTTGAAGATCAAGTCCCACTCAGGCGCTGAGTTGCTCCTAATGTTCCCTGTAATGTGCAACAAACCTCCACCGTTTAGAAAACAATTATTTGAGGTATTGCTATAAAACCTATACCTGAGTTTTTTCTCTGGTAAAGAGTAATAGTGCAAATTATCGTTTTTCTCAAGGAAATGCCAGGTGTTATAAGGAAGGCAATAGCTATTTTTGTTTTTTATTCTTCCCATGTCATACATGTTAGAGTACAATGTAGCTCATTTAGAGTTGCTACTTTCCCTAGCAGAGAAAAGACCCAAAACGTCTTTAACGTGACTTAGAAGACAATATACTGGTTTACTTCACTTTGGGTAGAAAGTATACCTTAGTTTAACCAGACCACTGAGCTGACTAACAGCTCTCCTAGGGCTGGCCCGAAGGATTAGACTTATTTTACGTGGCTAAGAACCAGTTGGTTACCTAGCAACGGGACCTACAGCTTATTGTGGAATCCGAACCACATTATACCGAGAAATGAATTTCTATCACCAGAAATAAATTCCTCTAATTCTTCATTGGCCGGTCGGAGACTCGAACTCTGGTCTAGCAGAGAGCTACCCGAGAACTCTACCGACTCATCCAACGAGGAACTACTTCGGGTAGAATATGTTGAAATTCAACAGCTATCACGTGCAGGTATGATCTGATCTTAGTAAACTAAATTTAGATATTATCGTAGATTGGGAGTTTCTTCATTCCATTCTTCAGTTAAAATTTCAAGGTGATCACCCGAAAAGTCTTTTGAATATTAGAGAGTGGAGAAGTCAAGACTTCCTTACGCCTAGTTTCTACTTATATACGTACAAGGATAATTTGCGCTGTGCCAACATTCCATTGTAGTCTCACAATACACATGAGGCATGAGCAATAAAGAAAGTACGCCGCTAAGCCATTATGTGTTTGCTCTGGCGCGTTGTTGACAGCGATAAATCAAAGGAAAAAGGAAAGAAACGTCTCTTAAATGAGAAGCAAGGATGTTGTCATTTCATCCATAGGACCTTTATTAGTTTTTCCTCGTTTCCCACAATGCAAACAACAAAACAAGTTGATACTTCTTCCTAATTAGTGACTGTTTTCGTTCAGTGTATGACGAAATCTCTTGAGATATGTAAATTAGCATGATTCCTCTGCGAATCATCCATCCCTGTAATTGTAATTAGACACTGACCTCCTATGCTTCATGCTTCAGTCTTTTTTGCTCAAGTTGTTAGCTTTACATGGGAATTTAAACTTTCTGCTCACAAGAGAAGAATAAGTGGGGCTGTGTCACGTGCTCCAGGCAAGCCATCAGCCACATGCACACGAAATTGCGATATTGCCCGTAGCTTTTTTTTTTAACAATTAATTCTTCTTGCATAAAAAAATAAAATTATGGTCTCCCTAGTGGGTTCAGGGTTTATGAATAGCCATGGGTCTTTGTAATACACAAGAATAATTTGTGCTTAAAACAGAACTCTATTTTGAGGAAAATCGGCTGGGGGTTATTCAGTTGATTTGGTAATTCGTTCATCTTATAAAATAAAAAGTTAGACTGAGATGTACAGTTTATAATTTTCGTTTGTCCCATGACAGCTATTTTGTGAGGGTGTCGTTAAAACTAACAATCTTGTTTTTCTTTTACATATTGGCGAAAATTTACTTTTTTGAGCTTTCTTTCAGATGAATCTATTTGCCACGAAAGAAGCTCGGTTAGAACAGTATGCTTTTCTTCATAACCAATTGTCTGAAATACTCTTCTATCACTATCCACATACTTTTTAAGGTGTTATCTAAAAATAACTCTTCATCTTGCTCTTTATTACCAACAAAATGTAAGACGATTCAAACATGTCAGGAGCTTTTATTTTACAAAAAAAAAAAAATCTTTTTAGACTTCAAATAGGGTACCATATGCAGAGATTGAGCCCCAAATTAAATTCTGTCGGAATCTTGTGAGGAGCTTCACACAAAATATTATTTTATGTAAACATTTTTGCCAACCTTTAAGAACTAAGCCAGTTTCACATGTAACCATATATTATCGTTCTTAATTTAGAGAATTCCTAGATCTACTGGAACTCGTGCACCCGAATGTTCTTTTAACATTCAAGGAATAAAACAAAATAATTTCTGTTTTGTTTCATTAACTTCAGTATATCTTTGTGTTATCCACTTCATCATTTTATCATTTAATCTGAAATGTACTGTGTTTGCTTCACATTTACTTTTCCCGTTTCTTTCACATTATAAACTGATATATGGTAAATTTTACGATATTTAACCTCAGTTTCTTCAAACCTTTCCTTAAATCCTGCCCTTTTTATCCCTTAGGAAAATCGAGTGTCATTCAGTCCATATAAATATATAAATATATATATATATATATATATATATATATATATATATATATATATATATATATATATATATATATATGTATATATATATGTATATATATATATATATATATATATATATATATATATATATATATATATATATATATATATATATATATATATATATATATATATATATGTATATATATATATATATATATATATATATATATATATATATATATATATATATATATATATATATATATATATATATATATATATATATATATATATATATATATATATATATATATATATATATATATATATATATATATATATATATATATATATATATATATATATATATATATATATATATATATATATATATATATATATATATATATATATATATATATATATATACATATATATATATATATACATACATATATATATATATATATATATATATATATATATATATATATATATATATATATATATATATATATATATATATATATATATATATATATATATATATATATATATATATATATATATGTATATATATATTGTCAGGGATTTACATTCCTCCCTTCTATTTAGCTGCTATCTAGCTAACTTATAGGGAGAAATATTATTTCAGTTAGCTTATAGCTGGCGCCAATATGGCAGAGCTCAGTTGTTTTTAACTCATATGGACAGAGAACGCATGCCTCCGCGGCCTA